>NC_066884.1:14379712-14686033 GCF_022985175.1 Labeo rohita | reverse complement strand
ACGATTAGCAAGTTACTAGCATGTTTCTAACATAAGCAAGTTACTAGCATGATTCTGGTTGCTAGGCATAGATAGATAGATAGATAGTATTGGATAGATAGATAGATAGATAGATAGATAGATAGATAGATAGATAGATAGATAGATAGATAGATGGAGTTTGAATGAGTTTAAATGGATTAGAAATACAGTACATATAAGGGAAGCTTGACTGAGTCTCAAAGGATTCTGGGAGTTTTGACAGCTGAAATTTGGAAAGTGTTGGCTCATTTGAACATTCCGTCAATGTAAGTCTATGGGATTTTTCCCAATTTTAATCGTCATTTTTAGGAAAATCGTAAGTCCGATCAGTTAGAAAAGATATAGCAACTAACTTCAGATCAGTGTGAAGATCTGGGCTGAGTTTGGAGTTTGTAGAGTTAAAGCTCTAGGACGAGTTAGTGTCAACAGATTTAGTCTCAGAAGAAAATAGCATATCAGTAAGTTGGCTTTCTCAAGCCAACTTAAAAAAAAAAAAACAGTAAATAGATATGCTTTTGATTATTGTGGGAAACAAAATTTGGTAAAAATAAAACTAAATTTGAGCACAAAAAAAAAAAAAAAAAAATTTTTTTTAGGCCTTAAAAATTTAATTTTTGTTTTAATTTCTGTTAATTTGTGTTTCAATTGATTTTTATGATTTCAGTTAATTGGACATGGTTTTTGATTAATAATTTTAATTTAATTGTTAATACAGAGTCTAGACAAATTAAAATGGAAAAAAACGGAATCCAAAAAAATTAAAACAGAATTTAGAAAAAATAAAATGCATTTCATAGGGCCCTATATATAATTCAGTCTGCAGAAAATGTTTGAAGACCCAAATGGAACCCATAAACTTAATTTTAGGGCATTAACAATGAAAATGAAATCATGCATAATTTAAAAAAATAAAATAAAAAATTAATAATCAAGGTAAATTGTACTTAATTTGTCTTCTGGTAATCATGCAAGTATCTCCTGCACTGTAAAAAATAAAAAGTTGAGTTAACTTAAAAAATTAAGTTAATTTGCTGCACAGCAATTTTGAGTTTACTCAACTTTAAAGGAGGGAAGTTGTGCCAACTCATATATAAAAGTTCAGTGAACTTCAGTGAAGTTGAGTGAACTACCAGTCAGAGTTGGCACAACTTAGTTCTTGAAGTTCAGTAAACTCAAAAATGCTTTGCAGCAGATTAACTTAAATTGTTAAGTTGACTCAACTTAAAATATTAAGGTAACAAGCTGCAAAGCTTTTTTGAGTTTTCTGAACTTCAAGAACTAAGTTGTGCCAGTAATTTTTTGCTTGAAGTTCAGTAACCTCAAAAAAGCTTTGCAGCCGGTTGCTTAGTATTTTAAGCCAATTCAACTGCATTTTTTACTATTTAAATGTATAACTTTAAATCTTACATCCAGACTCTAAGCCACATTGTATGCTCCTCCACATCCTTTAAGAATACAAATGCATGCAGCATGAACAATACTGTAAATATAACACAAACAAGATTTTGTCATCATTACAGAAAGTATTTATTGGCATTCTGCAAAATGAACACAATTTAGCTTTTCTCCACTCAAACTATGATGTAACTAGGATGTGACTATTTACAATAAAAACACTCTTAAACAAAAAACACACACTTAAAAATTATTTTTTTAAGTGCCAGAAAAATGTAACATTAAAAATATTAAAATTCTGCAGCCTTAAGTAAAGTTTTAAATCAAAAGTCACAAAAAAAACTTTTATATAATTTAAAGGAAGCTAAACTTTACCGTCATTTTAAACGTTCATCTTGCTCCATCTATTATTTTGGCGCATTCATAATGCAACAAACACACTGGATCAAGAAGCAAAATATTTCAACTATTAACACAACACTTAAAGGAATAATTCAACCAAAATTATTCTGAAAATTTATCATTTACTCACTCCCATGTTGTTCTAAACCGTTGTTCACACTCAACACAAATTAAAATATTTTAATGAAATTTGAGAGACTTCTGTATTGAAAGGCTGTTCACCCAAAACTTCAAAGCGTTCATAAAGAGATCATAAATAATTAAATAAATATATAAGTTAATATGAATTGAGCAGTTTAAGTCTCCTGAAGAGACGCAATTGTAGGGATGCATGAAATAGGATTTAGAAAATAGTTTATTTTAATTAATATTAGTATATTTATACCTTTGATACTAGTTTTACTTATTAATATTATTTACATATATTATCTATTAACATTTTTGTTTTTCCTATAATGTATTTTAGCCTGTATTAGGGTTTTACACACTCACACAAAAACTAAACAAAACAGCATGTAGTTTCAGTTAGGTACTTTAATTTTTTTTAATTGACATGAACTTGAAGCAAAAATGAAAATGCTCTAAAAACAGTTATTGGCTAAATACAAATAATAAATGACAGTTGACAATGAACATGAAAAAATACATCAGAAAGTAAAAATAGAAATAGAAAATAAATGACAAAATTTCCAGGAATAATGTATCTTCAGGATCCTCTGTGATGCCTTTAAGCCCATCAATGTGGTGTGATTGAGTGGCAGTTTCTCTGCAGATGATGAGGTTGTGTATATGATGCATCTGAAATACACAGTTGAGTTTACAGTTAAAGAGTGTCCATGTGTTTATGTAAAAACAATTATGCTTATGAAGGCCATAAGCAAAAATTGACATATAAGCAGTATGCCCTTCAAAATATTAAAAAAAGAAAAAGTGATTTAAAGTGGGATCTTAGGATAGTTTTATATAGCTTTAACACTTAAGCATAGACTCAAGTAATAATTTTACATTACTTAGTGGAGAAGAGAGTATCCTTAACCGAACAGAGCTGGTCACACAAAAAAGAACCTAAAAAAAAGAAAAAGACATTATTGGCAATGGGAAACAAGGTACAATATGAAAGTTAACATTTTATAGACATTGTAAGAAAGAACTTCACCTGTTGAAACTGTGTTGATAGTCTGTGTAGCTGGATAGTTGATGTCCAGAATATGAGTAATGAGGTGTTTTGACAATTACAATTTTTTTTTTTTTTTTTTTTTTTAAAGCCAGGAATAAAAAAAAAATACCTAAACTCGTTCTAAATAGACCTTTAAAGAACCATCTTTTTAGAGTGTACTTATAATGCAGTGCTAATTGACATAGCTTTTAAGCTATCACTGTATAGAAAACTAAAATATAATACAATTTCTGGGGTTTTTTTTAATACATGTTATATAGGGCTCAAACTCACAGCACTTGGAGAGATGGAGCAGCATTTAGTGTGAAATGCGTGATGTGTAATGTGATCACGTCTCTTCAGAAGACTTTGTTTAAACCATTCGATTCTTATGTATTTGTTTTACAATCTCTTTATGAACATTTTGAAGCATCAGAATTTTAGGTGAATAGTTTTTCAGTGAATGGACAGAAATATCTCAGGTTTCATTAAAAATATCTTCATTTGTGTATTAAAGATGAACAAATGTCTTATGGGTTTGGATCGACATGACGGTGAGTAAATGATGACAGAATTTTCATTTTTTTGGATGATCTAAGTTAAGCCAAAGAGGACAGCAACAGCAGTGGTAAGGCCATGTATATATTCCAACACAATCTGCGTCTCTAGTACTACATCCTAGGCACCTTTAGGTTTGAGTGGATGACAACATCATCTTCCAGTAATAGTTAAGATGCTCATCTTCATACCCTTGGTGTGGACATCCTCTGGCTTTGTGTCCTGCAGTAAAAAATTATATTTCCTACTAAATATTGACATTAAATGTTTAAAACATAACAAAAATAATAATAATAAAATTCTGGATAAGGACTAGTTTTTACCAGTACAGAAATAAGTCAGAAATAATACAAAAAATACATGTATAAAAAAATACTGCATATCTTCACTGTATGGAATAAACTGACTCTTATTGAAGCTGCTAAATTTGTTCAGTCAAGAGGAGTGAGTGTTGTCTTAGCTTTTTATTTATTTATTTATTTATTTATTTATTTTTTGTAACATTAACGGAACAAATATCAGCAGGTTTATGAGGCTAACGTTAATGCACGGATCAAATTTACTGACACACAGGCGATTTTATCTCAGACGTTGACTCTCATTTCAGACTTACAAGTGATTGTTTATGTAAATAATCACATTTTGACATAACTTTGTGTATTTGACAATTTAAGCGAACTAAGCTGCTACAGAGAGATGAATCTGTGATCGCATATTTTCTGCAGGCTTCGGTTGTGTCAATAAACACGTTTATCATCTTACACGTCTTGCACTTTCAAAAAAAAAAACAACAACAACAACTATGTGCCAGATAAACTAGTAAGCTATATCGCCTAGCACAACGAAATACAACACATAATTAACCTCTATCTGGTTAATTATATACTCGTTTAATCGACATAAACATTTGAACTGTATCTATAAAAATATATCTGTATACATACCTTGCAAATGCTAACGTTAGCTGATCGTGCTTGGAAAAACAAAGCTAGCTAACTAGTTAGCAGCCAGACTTCATTCAACAATGTTTATTCTTTCTTTAAAGAACATTTACAAACCTAACTGTGTAGTTTATTTGGCTTACTTTCTATATTAAATCTGGGCAGAAAGAACTTACCTTAAAAGAAGACATCCACTCCCTTTGCCATCGTTGTTTATGTTTGAAGCAGTAAACTCCGTGTATAGTTCAGCGACGGCACTTTGCGCATGCCCAATAATGTCAAGTTGACCGCTCAAATGAAGAAATAAAATTACTGAGTTTGCTCAACTTTCTTATTTGTGTTCATTGAGAAAATTATAGTAAACATTGAGTTAACTTGTTTTTATGTGTAAACTCAACATTTTGCATAAAAATGTGTCCACTTGACTTACATTTTTAAACTGAGTGAACAATTTGCAAGTTGGAGTTTTTACAGTGTGTTGTTTCCAAAGGGCATTTCAACAAAATAAGAAAAATTTGGACATCTTCATCCTGTTCAAAAGTTTTCAACCCCAACTCTTAAAGTATCGGGTTTCCTTCTAGAGCATCAGTCAATGTTTGAACCTTTTTAATAGTTGTTTGAGTCCCTCCATTGTCCTCAGTGTAAAAAAGATGGATCTCAAAACCATGCTGTCACTGCTATAAAGGGTTCAAATATGCAAAAGATGCTGGAAAACTAAATAATCTGCAGGGCCTGGATCATTTTTCAGAAGAACAGTGGTCAGTTTATCTGTTCAGAACAAACAAGGGACTCGTGAACAACCATCACAAAGTCGTAGATTATCCAGGTAACCACACAGAGTATTAAGAACCAAGGGTTCCCAAACTTTTGAAGGGGGTTATTTAAATAATTTCATCTTTTTTTTTTTTTTTTTGTCTTGTGGATTATAAGTAAAAATGTGATTATATGTTAAATTATGTAAAATATCTTACTCAGATTATATATATATATATATATATATATATATATACATATATATACATACATACATATAGTAGGCAAAAATCTAAAGGAAAATAAGCTACAATATTAAATAAATTACAAGGAAATGTATAGAGGTGAAGTCAAGTCTCTTGTTCCAGAGCAATATTTTAGCAGAACCACCATCAAATTTAATCCAACACCAGGCTTAAAAATGTGTCCAGAAACCAACCTTAAATATAAAAACCTACACTATACCTAAATAAAGAGAGAAAATGCTGCACTCTTTGTTACCTTTTTATTGCAGGTCTGAAAAAACAAAAACAAACATAAGACATAACAACAATAACAGGGTAACAACGATAATTACAAAGTGAGATATTCAAAACTTCCGAAAGTGTAAAATTAGAAGTTAAATTAACAGCTGCATTTTTTTTTCAACTGTCCTAGGGGGATTTTGTCTTCTCTTGTAGGAAAAAGAAACCGGGACTTACTCTCAAGTTACATTATACACAAGCCAATCAGGAGAGAGAATGGGGAGCAAATGTGGATTTTCTTTAACAAGCACATAATTATTAATAAACAATGGTGAACATAGAACTTGACTTTTCTTAAAGCAGCAGTTCTCATAATGGAAAAGAAAAAAATCTTGATTATTAATATATATATATTTAATCTAAAGGAATGGAAGGTCATTTGATGGCCTTATAGGAGTTGTGACCCTGTCACAAATGCATTTGTTAAGTTCGCAAGACTGTAGGGTGTCCCATGTGACATTTTCTGAAGAGTGCTTATGTGTTTTTAGAAGGGTAATTCTGCAGAGCCTGCATCAGCTGATTATTACCTGACAGTCTATCCGGCATTACGCCACTAAAGTGTGGACTCGGAGATGTATGACCGCATTTGGGACGGGGACTGTGTTTACAATAGCATAAACTTTCACTAGGCTTCCAACTGCTGCTTGAGTCGGAAATCACATGATGTTTCAGGGTTCAAACAAGCATTTAAAATTCAAGCTTGGAGCATAATTGTGGAAATGCACAAAAACAGTGATTCAACTAGTGTGAATTACAACATAAAACACACCTGAGGAGGAAAGGGTCCCCACTGTAAAGATCCATTCCACACAAGGCAGAAATCCACACCTTGCCTTGCATTGACAACAACAGTACAGAGAAGGTGACCTGGAAAACCTGAACTGGATTTATACTGGACAATGATTTGGGTGTTGTGTATTCTAACATACATACACATCTCTCTGGTCAGCAGGTGTGCGTTCACAAAAATTTCAAATGGAGGAAGGTGGAATGCCTCTAAATTGAGCTTTACATAAAATGTTACAGAACCACAGTGTGTTAGCTAGGAACCGCTCCACTCTCCTTCTGTCCAAACTAGTGCAGGCAGCTGGAACTTATTTCAGATATATACAACGCATCTGATCACCTGACCCAGGTGCATGTCTGTATGTATGTGAGATGATTCCTCATCGTGACTTATGGGAGGTACGAGTGAAAAACTCATCCAGGGGTCATCAGCGTGGCGCCTGCGTCTGTGTGACCTCCGGTCCTCGGCTTGCCAGCCGGCTAAGGATGCTTCTTTCCGACATCTGCAGCCGCACAGCGACGGGCGGTATTCGAGCGATGGTTGCCGGGAGCCGGGTGACATCTGCCTTCATGTCGCTGAGAAGCTCCTCCAGTTGTTTGAGAACTGACAGAATGATTGGTGGTAGGATATATTTACTCAGTTGCACATTTTATGTAAATGAACTCATTTTTGCCCTTCTACAGAACAACTAACAGCTACAGGATGCAAAAAGCACACAAACTATACTGAGATACTAAGTGTGAAGTTTTGTGGGTTTGAGCAGTGCTGTGTTGGAAACACTGTTCTGAGCTGTTAGAAGCTTTGGTCATTTTACTTTCATATTTAATGTATAATTTAATTTGTAAATGAATTTATGTTCCTAAATAATAAAAAAAAACCAAAAAAACATTTATTTAATAGTATTATGCAATTACTGCTAATTAAAAAAAAAAACTCCAGGACTCCATTGTAACATCTATTGTCAAAACTAGCCTTGTCGATGCAAAAACAATACATTCAGACTAATTTACTAAGTTATCTCTGGTTGTTTAACAGCAACAGTTAAGAAAATATAATGTTGATGTGTCACAAGGCAGACTGTTTTTTTTTCTCTGAGTAACAATCATTTCCTATGGTAGCCCATTTCCACCACTGAATAAAAAGTAAAACAAGTCAATTGTGACTTTCTCGCAATTCTGAATTTTTTTCTCTGAAATGCAGAATACAAACTCGCAACTGACTTTGTTTTTCTCAAAATTGTGAAATTTAAACTCATAATTACAATTTATAACGTCAGAATTGCAAGAGAGAAACTTTTTCTCAAAACTGCATAATATAAACCCAAATGAAAGCTATAAAAGTCAGAATTGTGGGATATAAACTCACAATTGCGAATATAAAGTCTAATTCTGAGGGGGAACAAGACTGATATGTTCTCAGTCAGAACTCGCAATTCTTTGTTTGTATCTTGCAATTTTGACTTTTTTTCCTCAGAATTGCAAGTTTGCAAAATTGCATTTCTGAGGAAGGAGAAGGAGGAGGAGAAGTTTATATCACTCTATACTGACTTTATAACTCACAAATGCAAGTTTATAATTATACAATTCTGAGAAAAAAAGTCAGAACTGCAAGTTTATATCTAGCAAATCTGACTTCATTTCTAAGAATTGCAGGTTTAGATGTCACAATTCTGAGAATTGTAAGTTTGTGTCACCCAATTGCAAGAAAAAAAGTCAGAATTGTGAGATTGCAATTACTTTTTTTATTTTCTATTCAGTGGGGGAAACGGGCTTCCATAATTTCCATCTTACAGTGAGTCCCATGAAAAATACAAAAAGAATTTGAGTGCTTGACATCCGTTTTTCAATTTCTGATTTCTGAGCACACAAGTCACTATGTGTTTTTTTTCCATTTTGGATTTGAAACTCAAAATTGAAAAAAAAAAGTTTTTTTTTTTACTTGGTTTTACACTGAAAAACAAATAAATTAATGAAACCTGCACCTTTAAAGTTAATTTAAATCTGAATAGATTTTGATTCATATTCAATCTGATTTGCATTCAAATTCAGTTCAATTTCAATTCAATTTAGATTAGAAACTCATTACATATATATTTTTAAATGATCCTGAATAATTTGTGAAATAAACAGTAATGCATCTGTGAATAGTTCTGGTTCCAGAAACTAGAAATATTAAAATTATTTTGTATTTAATTTATTTGTTTTTTTAGCACATTTCTGCATTGCAAAAGTATGTCCAAAGCTATGTATCGATTTATACTGTGCAGTATAGAGTTATGGGAATTATTGTACCTTTGTGTAGGACTGCATTAGCAGGCTTGTTTCCTGACATGGACTCTTTACTGAGGTGCTGGTGTGACTCCGCCAGACACTCCACCTCACTGAAGCGTGTGTTGAGTGCCATGGAGGGGTGAGAGGGGTCCTCCGTCATGTTTAGATACGCAGCACGTCTGAGCTGCTCCTCGATCACCAGAGCCTGTTCCAACAGCTAAAGAGAGACACAAATGAAGCGGTTCAAAGAAGAGCCATGTAGCTTCATAGGATTTCATAGAATCTGTACATCTCTAACCTTAAACCTCCGAGCAAGAAACTTGTTTTTAATCTCGAGGAAGTTTCCTCTGCTCATCTCTCCCTTGAAGGGCTCATTGAGGATGGCGAACCTCGGGTCATTCTGCACGTCCTGCCAACGTGCGTAGCCGTGGCTGATAGCATAGAGGTGAAGGACATAACAGGCAGTTGACTGAATTTATGTTGCTAATGTCATGATACTAAAGGGATAGTTCACACAAAAATTACAATTCTGACATTAATTACCCACCCTCACGTCATTCACACCTCTGTTCATCTTTGGAACACAAATTAAGATATTTCTGCTTTCTGACCCTGCATAGACAATAACACAACTACCACGTTTAAGGCCCAGAAAGATAGTAAGGTGACATTTGTGGTTCAATCTTAATTTTATGAAGATAAAAGAAAACCTTTTGCAAGCACAGAACAAAAATTTTAAATGTAAATATTTTAATTTGTGTTCTGAAGATGAACGATGGTCTTACAGGTTTGGAACGACATGAGAATGAGTAATTAATGACAGAATTTTCAGTAAAAAACAAAACAAAAAAAACTGATTCAAATTCAAACTGCAAAAGACAGAAAATGGTCAACAAAAAAAATTAAACTGTATGTCTGAAATTTTGACTACTAGTGCATTTTAAATAATACAAACAGTATAAAATATTAAATATATTTATTAATATATACATTATATTTTCAGTTATATAAAATAACATTCATAAATACACAATAAAATACACTAAAACAAAACTTATTCCTTTTAGTGATGCAAGAAAATGTATTGCTGTATCTGCACTGAAAAGGCACACTGATGATCAAAATAATCAACTTAGTGGCATTAAGGATACTGTATGATACCAGCGAGCAGCCAGTAGTCATGGCGACGATGCCAGATCTCGTAAGTCTTCTTTGTGACCGTGGCAGCTCTCTCTTCATTCTGCCAGAGAGAGTGTAGCTCTGGAGAGAGAAACAGAGAGTTCATTGATTCAAAATGCACCAGCATGTACACATACACACACATACACAGTAAATTCCCAGTATACCTGTGAAACCTCCGTCGGCGATGTTAAACATGAACCTCTGCTTCACTGCTTTCTTCTTCTCCTCACTCACTCCATCCCCTCCTCCGCTTGTCTCTTTGGCATTCTCTCCATTTTGCAGCTTAGCTGAGTCCTCTGACTTCACCCCGTCCTTCTCGTCTTTCAGCTCTGGTTGAGGAGAGAGAGAGATAATAAAGGCAGATTATTCACCGTAACAGTATAAAGGTGTTATTTGTGTTAGCACATACCTTTCTTCTCATCTCTTGCTGGGCTAGTGTCCCTTTTTTCTGTCTTGTCTTCAGATTCTTCTGCAATGGATTAAGACAGTATTGGTGTTATGTGTGATCACGGTTGTGCAAAATGTAGAACTGAAGAATTGAATCACTTTGAATTTCAACTCATTTTAATTCTATTTCCTAACATCCAAATTCAAATTTGGTTTTGCTACACAGGGGACATTTTAATCTGGTTAGGTTTTCATGGAGTGGATATTAAGTCAACTGAATGTTGTATTTTTGTGTTTTGGCCATGTTAGTTAATGCTTAGTGCCTCACCTTTGGTTTTGGATGCGTCTACACTGCTTGCGGCATCTGAACTTTCAGCTTTGACATCTGAAGATGTGTTTTCCTTCAATTCTGTGGACTTCTCTTTGTCCCTGTCCTTTTCATTTTCTTCGTCTCTGCTTCCTCCATCCCTTTCTGCAGATGGTGAGGTTTCTCTCTCCCTGTCCTTATTCTCCTCTTTCTTTGGTGGACTGGGGGATTTCTCACCTTCATCGGGAATCTCAATGATCTGAGAAAAAAGAGGGGACGTGAGAATGAGAGTTGGAGACCAGAAGAAAGACAAAGTGAGACAGGCAGGTGTTTATGAAAGGAAAGTATTTAAAAATACTGAGAAGAGAAACAGGAAGGTGAAGTGAAAAAGTGAGACTGTAAATAACAAGTACCTCATCCTCCTGTCTGGAGCCTTTCGTCTCCTTCTCTCCGTCCACCTCCATCTTCTCCTCCAGATCTTTTACGTCATCGCTCTTGGAAAGGTCTTCTGTTTGGTTAAAAGAGAGTCAGATTAATGCGAAATGATTGGCCATGGATATTTTAAATGATCTGTTTTGTTTTTTCGTCATGTCCACTGTACCATATGACTTTTATTGGTCACAACACATGAATTATGGTATACAAAAATGTTAATATAATTAATAAATAATGAAGCAGTTTGTTCTTTTTTTCTGTAAAATATTACAAAATTAAAAGGGTTTTATGTATTAAGGGCTTCTCCTTTATTATGATATAATAAATGATAATAATAAAATTAATTTTAATACCAAGATTTTTAATGTTGTTAAACAAGTCTCTTCTGCTCACCAAGCTTGCATTTATTAGATCCAAAGTCCAGCAAAAACAGTGAAATGTTGAAATATTTTTACTTTTTAAAATAACTGTTATATATTTTAATATATTTTAAAGTGTAATTTATTCCTGTGATTTCAAAGCATCATTTATAGCATCATTACTCCAGTCACATGATCCTTCAGAAATTATTCTAATATTCTGATTTGCTGCCCAAAACACATTTATTATTATTATTATTATTATTATTATTATTATTATGTTGAAAATAGCTGAGTATAATTTTTCCGGTTTCTTTGATAAATAGAAAGTTCAGAAGAGCAGCATGTATTGTAAATAGAATTCTTTTGTAACATTATAAATGTCTTTATCATCACTTCTGATCAATTTAAAGCCTTCTTGCTAAATAAAAAAAATAATTTCTATAAAATAGAAAAGCAGTTCAAAATTTTTCAAAATTTTACTGTTTTTGCTGTATTTTGGATCAAATAAATGCAGGCTTGGTGAGCAGAAGAGACTTTTTTACTAAACATTAAACATCCTTGACTGGTTAAAAACTTTTGACTGGTAGTGTACAAAATTAGAGATGAGGTGTACAGTATTCATTAATTTAACTGTATTTTAATATATCTTAATTAATTAATAATAAATAACAGATAGGACAAAAAATGTTATTGACCCATATGAGCCAGTGTTATTTTAGTAATTATGAATTATAGTATTTATTAATACTTTGATTTAGCTTTAGCTTTCATGTGTATATTTCAACTTTTTCCTTTTCATTTATTTTTTAGTCATTCTAAAATATAATTGAATTCACTTTTTTATATATTTCTATACAGAAACTATTTTAATTTCAGTCTTTTATTACCATAATTACTTTTTCTATTACAATTACTTTCTCTAAAATTTTAGTGCTATTTTCAATAGTATTTAATTAAAAATAACATCACTTATGTATGTTTGTACCTGGTGCTGGTGTGTTGGGCTGGGTATCTGCCGGCGTCCCAGTAGAGGGCGTTTTTGGATCTTCTCCGGCTGCAATGGCTGCTGCTCTTTTGCTTTCCTCCAGTTCTTTCATCCAGGGCATTGACCACTGACCATTGACATGCTCAAACTCCTGAACCTGTTCAAGTTTAAAACAGTCAATCACATATCAACACCACTGCCATTCACACAATCAAACAGCTCACTAAAACACCAGCAAACATAACCTCGCGCACCTTCTTGCGTATCAGCGACATTACACCTATGCGTGTGAGAACATGCTGTCGTGACAGTCCTTCCCGTGGAACGCCATCAGCAAATGTTTCTGCGCCATCGGCGCCCGGCTCACACAGGTGACGCATAAAGAGCGACACGTATGCCCTGAGAAAGTGAGAGACAGTCCTCAAGTAAATAAGAGTAAAAAAAAACATGACAAGAACTCCTCTAAGGACAGTCGGGCTTACTTGAACTCCTTCTCTGATTTGCCTCGCAGGTCTCTAACGAGCCACTGGGTGGTGAAGGCATCCTGGGGAGGCATCCCATAACGCATCACTGCGTTCAGGAAGGCCTTTCTTTGTCGAGCATTGAAGCCCAACACCTAATGAGAAGAGAAAGGTTGTTAAGGTCGCCGAGTATGTGGAGGGAATAGCTGAAATAAATTAAAAGGCAACTGAAGTTGAACCTCAATGTTTCCTCCCACTCTGGCCAGTAGGGGGGGCAGTGGTTTATCTTTATCATTCCTCAAGCCTTTGCGACTCGGTCTTCGGGAGTTAGCCGCTATAACAAAAAGAGTTTCATGTCAGTACAAATATATAATAAATGCTTGTTCAGATAAGATGGTTAAACTTTGTTCTTTACCTTCAGACCGCTCATCAAAGTCCTCATCACCCTCCTCTGACGCCACAGAGTAATCTGATTGGTTATCAGACTGATCATCCTGCCAGTCTGGAAACACAAATGAGTGAGGCAATATATTATTGAGCACTTGAGTTTTCTTGACAAGAAAATATTTAATTTAAAGGGACAATACAACAAAGATTCATGCCACCAACACAAAAAGGTCAAATGTTTGGACACACTAGGCTGAATTTGTTTTTCACAAACTTTTTAATCTAAAAAAAAAAAAACACATGCCTAATTTGATTATTATTAAACTGTATTCATATACGATGTATAACTTGTATAAATTAGGAGATTTTTAAAAATAAAACTATTAATAATTATCAAAAACTACTTTATTTATTAATGTTTTATTTATGTTTGGCATTAGACGTATTGCTTTGTTAAACATTTTCTAGTACATAATATACAACGTAATTCCCATGTTTCACTTTATTTTTATAATTTTGATGACTTCAATATTATTCTAAAATGTTAGAAGTTGTTAATAATAAAGAATGCGTAGGTGTATCCAAAATTTGCCTGCTAACATACATTTAAACAACCATCACCATAAATTTAAATATTATTAGACGTTAATGTAATAACTAATAAATACAAATGTATTATTTTAAACACAAAACATTAACAACACAAAACAACACCACTACAGTGCCTTGCGAAAGTATTCATACCCCTTCTTTTTTTTACGTTTTACATTGCTGCCTTATGTTAATCTGTTTTAAATTATTTTTTCCCCCACATCAATCTACACTCCATGCACAATAATAACAAAGCAAAAACAGAATTGTCACAACTTCATTAATTTGAAAGTGAAATAAGTACATTGCATAAGTATTCATACTCAGAACTTAGCTGAGGCACCTTTACAGCCTCAAGTCTTTTTGGGTATGATGCAACAAGATTTGGACATCAACATTTGTCAATTTTCCGCCATGAATACTTATGCAATAGAATCATTTAAGTTTTTTTATGTTTAATAAAATAGCCAAAAAAAAAAAAATGGCTTTGCCATTATGGTGTATGCAGCATAGACTGATGAGGACAAAAAAGTAATGTAAAAAAATGAAGGGGTATGAATACTTTCGCAACACACTGAAAGTTTGTCTTCATCCATAACACACGTGCAACTACTCACAAACGTACAGGTAAACAGCAGTAAAAAAAAAAAAGCGTTAAAAGTGCGTCTGTACCCCGTCTACTACCTCTGTCCTCCTGTGAGCAGTCGTTGTAGTTGACAGGTTTGCGTGGCCGTTTGCCTTTGCCCAGGTGACGAGCGAGATCTTCCTGCTGCTGCTCATAATGATGGCGCAACAGTTTTTCCCAGTAATCAGGATCTACACTCTCTTCCTGCTTAATGATCTCTCTATCCACATCCTCCTCCTGACAGAGACACACCGTATGATATACATACGTACATGAGACACAATCACACAACACACAGACACAGTCACAGTCACTCACACACACACTTACCTCCTCTTCCTCATCTTTGACCACATATTGGGCCACTTTAAAAGAGCTGAGGTATTCATTCATACTCTGCAGCTCTGTGTCATCCGTTGCGTCTTGGTTTCGATCCAAAAGCCGATCAATCGCCTTGTCATCATAGTGGATCACGCTGCTGTCTTCTTCCTTGTTGTCACCTGAAGGAGAGATTTATTTGACTTAGAATTGATCTTAGTTTTTACTTTGTCCCTTTCATATATTGTGCCCGTATAATTTCTGTTTTAACTTATTCACCTTATTTATTTTCCGTATTGTCTAGTACTAGTAGTATTTCATATGCACATATGGCAGTAATCTGCTTTTTAATAATGCTGATTAAGCTTTCCTGACTCTAATTTTGAGGGAGAGAAACAGAAAGATGGTAGATAAAAATACAACATAACACTGAAGTGAGCGGTAACCGGGTAGGTGGACAGGTGATGGTATTTAATTCAGCCCAGAGCTCAATAGTTTTTTTTTTTTTTGTTGGCACAGTCAGGCCAGTATATCAGATTTTAACTTCTTTTTTTACTTTACTACATTTTCTCTGGCCTACCATAAAAATATTACTTTTATTTTTGGCAATGTATTTTAAAAGTCAGAAAACACACCAAAAAAAAACTACTGCAGCATCAGAATGAAACTCAGCTTATTAGCATCAATGCTCAGCAAGGTTATGTGTATTTTAAAGCTCTAAATAATCTTCAACTGAAAGCAAAACTTCACATCTACACCACAGCAGCTTATATTTGGAAACTGTAGTTTATGCGATAGTGACTGATAAACAAAACATACCGCATTCAAACTCTTAAAGGTACAGTTCATCCATTTTGAACATACAGTTCAAAATTCTGTCATGAATTACTCACCCTCATGCCGTTCCAAACCCGTAAGACCTTTGTTCATCTTAGGAACGCAAATTAAGCTATTTTTAATTAAATCTGGCAGCTTTCTGAACTGGCATAGACAGCAACTTAACTGAAATGTTCAAATAACCCAGAAAGGTAGTAAGGACATCGTTAAAACAGTCCATGTGACATCAGTGGTTTAACCATACTTTTTGTGCATAAAGAAAACAAAAATAACAATTTTATTTCAATATAACAATAAAGTAGCTTTATAACATTATGGTTAATCCACTGATGTGACAAGGACTATTTGAACTATGTCCTTACTACCTTTTTGGGCCTTGAATGTGTCAATTGCGTTGCGTCTATGCAGGGTCAGAAAGCAATATCTTAATTTTTGTTCTAAAGATGAACGAAGGTCTTACAGGTTTAAAAACGACATGAAAACGAGTAATTAATGACAGAATTTTCATTTTTGGGTGAACTATCCCTTTAACTAAAAGCTGCAGTATATGTTTTGCTGCATTTAAATGCCATTATTATTTTCTCCAACGTTTTATTTTCTGATCTCAAATCAATATTATGTTCAGATAATGAAGCGTTTCATGAAACAGTATTACCTTCTCCGAGCTCATCTTTAAAAAGTTGTTCTGTGCCAAACTTCAAGATGTCATCCAATTCTTGTTTGGACATGGATCCAGCCTTGGAGCCCAGACCAGGTCGCACCACCAGGTGAGTCAACATCATCTTTTTCTTCGCCACCTGAGACACAAAGATCATGAGATGATTTGTAATAGTGCTTGATTGTTTGTGAATCTTTTTCCCCCAACAGTTTTGTATTTGCCTGAAATTACTGTTTCATATCTCACCTGTGTAATTCTCTCCTCTACAGATGCTTTAGTGACAAATCGATAGATCATCACCTTCCTATTCTGACCAATACGATGAGCCCTGCTAAATGCCTGAGAGAGAGACAGCGTCAGAAAGAGTTCATCCACAGACTCTTTCATAGAGATACAGGTATTTGACAGTTGTAGTATCAGTTTGCCTCTACCTGGATGTCGTTGTGTGGGTTCCAGTCAGAGTCGTAGATGATGACAGTGTCAGCGGTTGCCAAATTGATACCCAAACCCCCTGCTCTGGTGGACAAGAGGAAAACAAACTGAGGAGCACCAGGAGCTGCAGAAAGAGAAAAGAGAAGAATTTGGTCAAAACCAAACAGCTTACTGTTATTTAACAGAAATGGGTGGTATTTTTTCCCCCTCACCATTAAATCTATCGATGGCTTCCTGTCTCATCCCTCCAGTCACTCCTCCGTCTATCCTTTCATACTTGTACCCCTCATTCTCCAGAAAGTCTTCCAGCAAATCCAACATCTTTGTCATCTACAATGCGTGCACAATGCATTTAAGTATACTTTAGTACATAGTTCAGCACATCTGTATTCTGTGTATGTTATTTGTGTGTACCTGTGAGAATATAAGCACTCTATGTCCACCCTCCTTCAGTTTTTTCAGCATCTTACACAAAAGCATCAGTTTCCCAGAAGCCTTTGTGAGGGCACTGCCATCATACATGCCATTGGGCATTTTAGGAGCTTCCTGCAAAATCAGACCCATATTATCAGCTGAAAGTATTGTTATTCATTCAAAACCTAAGAACTATAAGTTCCCCCATTTCTACTGTAAAATGGTACTGTCCTATTTGAGAGTGAGTGAGTGAGTGGAAGCTCACATTAGCAGCTGTCGGGAAGAGGTAGGGGTGGTTACAGCACTTCTTTAGGTCCATAACCACATTGAGCAGAGACACCTGGTTTCCTCCACCACGAGTGTTCAGAGCTTCAAAGTTGCGTGTCAAGATGTACTTGTAGTACTTCCTGTTTCAGAAAAACAGGAAGAATGAATCAGAGGCTATTGCCATATAAAAGTCTTAAATGGCCCATACAACTGTAATTTATACACACACTCTGAATAATCAGAAACATTAATCTGTCAGTCAAACAGTGCTGTGAAAAAGAGAGGGTTTCCAGTAGGTGGCGCAAATGAGGGATGAATGTACTGAATATTTAGCAAAAAACTGACAAAAGACTAAATTTATTTCATACTTTTGCATGGGGCTGAGCTCCACTCGTACGATGAGTTCGGTTTTTGAGGGCATGTGTTTGAAGACGTCAGCTTTGAGTCTTCTGAGCATGTGTGGACCCAACATGTCGTGCAGTTTCTTAATTTGGTCCTCCTTAGCTATGTCAGCAAATTCTTCCAGGAAACCTTCCAGATTACTGAAACACACACATTTGGTACTGAACAACAGCAAAAAAAAAAAACTGAGGTGACACAAACGTCACACTCACTTATCAAGAACACACACACTTACTTGAATCTCTCAGGCGTAAGGAAGTTGAGCAGATGGAAGAGCTCCTCCAGGTTATTTTGTAAAGGTGTGCCTGTCAACAGCAGCTTATGCTGAAGAGGGTAGTTATTCAACACACGGAAGAACTGAGAAATAAAACGAAAAAGAGAGACTGTGTTAGTTTTACATCAAATACTAGTTTATCATAATATTAAATGCGTCGATCTCTCAGAAATCAAACATCTGTCATCATCTATTCACTTTCATGTTGCTCCAAACCTGTATGACTTCTCCATAAAGGATGCTATGTACTATTTTTTAAGTCTTCTGAATTTGGGTGTAAAAAGCTAAATGTAAGGAGTTATAACCTCTAGTGGGGCAGATAACGGCTGATATCGGATCACTAAATGAGTGAGATGAACTAAGAACAGAACAGAATCAGATTTGTGAATGAATCATTTAAACCAGTTTCAAACCAAATCAAACTGGTTCATAGAAGAAAAACATGATCAGTCAGAATAAATGAATGAATCATTCAGACAATATTTAGAATGAAACATTCATTTCATTCCATGGATGAAAGAAATGATGACAGATGATGACAGAATTTGGATTTCTGGACAAACAAATCTCATAATTACTTGATATTTTGGTGCGTCACTCATATGACACATGGAGCTTACCTTTGACTGGTTATTTTTTAGTCTATGGGCTTCATCTACTACAAGACAAGCCCAGTCGATGGAGCCCAGGATGGCTTGATCAATTGTGATCAGCTCATAGGAGGTCAAAAGCACATGGAACTTCACAGAAGCCTCTTTCTGCACAGATAACGAGGGAATTCAGGAACCACACATTGTAAACAGATAAAGACAACACAGCATATCATCAGAAATGTACATAAACCTATGTTTAACATTATGGTTACTAGTTCCTTCTGATTATAAGCTATTGTATCAACACTTCCCATCCAAACCTCTTTTCTTCCAGTTTTATACCTTCATTTTAGAGGCCTTCTTCCCACCGCGGATGGCGTTGTCCTCAAAGGAGAATTCATTCTCTCGTATGACAGCTCTGCTGTCTTTATCACCCACATAAGTGACCACATACATGTCTGGGGCCCACATCTCAAACTCTCTCTCCCAGTTAATAATGGTGGATAGAGGGGCACTGACCAGGAACGGCCCCTTCGAATGACCCTGAGAGAGACCATTACCGATATTATTAACTTCAATGCCACATTATAAACATTTTTATGATAAACACGTCTTCCTGGAGACTGGTTATTACTGTAAAATCAATTAATCAAACTATAAAAAAAAAACACAAGAGAATGGAATTACACTACCGTTCAAAAGTCTGAAGACTGTAAGACTTTTATTCCATTTAACTGACCAAAGGTCATAGAAATACTTTCAATTGTTGCAAAGGAATAATCTTTCCAACCCAAAACTTTTGAGTGGTAGTCCATATACATTTTTTTGTAAAACACACCTCTTTGTAGAGGGAGTAGAGGAAGACAGCAGTCTGAACTGTCTTTCCGAGACCCATCTCGTCTGCCAGGATGGTGTCTGTGCCCTGAGCCCAAGAAAAACGCAACCAGTTCAATCCCTCAAGCTGGTATGGATGAAGTGTGCCACCCGTAGAGTCCAGATAATCCGGCTGTCTATCAAACTTTATAGTGGGCTGAAAGTAAGAGACAAGAAGAATATTAAATATGTCATTAAATATGTAAAAATGGTCAGTCAAAAACTTATGAATGTATGTTTTAAAAAAAACTGTGTTTTCAAACAATCTAAATATGTGATTGTGGCAATGATTATAATTATATTCTTGCTTACACTTGAGAAAACAGGAAATTATGGGGGTGAGTGGTTGTTTTAAACTTGTGCTGAATAACTTGCAGTTCTGAGCCATGGCTCCAACCTAAATGTGTTTAGCATTAAATCTGTATCTTAGAAACAACAAAAGTTGAGCCGAGTTGTTCTAAGATTCCTTACATCCACCACAGGATTAGCAGGAGGTCTCTCTGTCTTCCTCACTTTCACCTTCTTCATCTTTTTACCTGGTCTGCCCTCTTCTCCGAGCATCAGCTCCCTGACAAACAGAAAAAAGGAGATATGTGGATTAACATACTAGCATTCAATATTGTTTCATGCTAGTGTGCATGTATATGAAGTGCTGTTGAATGTCTGTGTGCATGTACCTGTGGTTCCAGTAATGTTGTTTGTAGGTTTCATAGTCTGGGACGTCCATGTCTTCAGACTCCCAAGTTGACTGATCATATGCCAAATCTCTCCATTTGATCAGATAATGAACATTATTCTTCTTATCCACACTGGCAGAGAGAACGAGGGAAATTAATGTCCAAATAGTTCACCAAATGTCATTCTTTAACAAGCTTCGGCATATAAACGTTCTCACCTGTGGTTTAAGATGCGGTGGATGAAGAGCCACTCTAACTTTACTCCAAAGCGCCCATACTTATCTTCAATGCGGGCATAGAAGGGATCTTTATTCTTTCTCTTGCAGCTCTTATCCTCGTCTCCCTCAGCACCCATCTCTAGATTGGGGGGCTCCTCCATATCTGTCTTCCGCTGGTAGTTACGGAACATTACCTGACAGTTCAGCTCCAACTGTGACAAGAAAGAAAAAGACAAATGATTGAATGTTTTTACTCATAAACTTACCCATCGAAACACAACACATGAATTATTGTGCATATACAGTAGAAGTCAAAAGTTTACATACACCTTGCAGAGTCTGCAAAATGTTAATTATTTTACTGAAATAAGAGGGATCATACAAAATGCATGTTATTTTTTATTTAGTACTGACCTAAAAGACATTTACATATAGTCCACAAGAGAAAATAAAAGTTTTTATTTGTGCGTCACCTGTAGTTCCTGGACCCATGAACAGTGCCAGTAAGACATGTTGCACCACTTCACAAAGAACTCTCTCTCCTTCCGACCAATCATAGGTGGAGGATCCGGGGCATCGGCTGGAAGGTCTGCAGGACGTGGCACAGGCATAGGTGGAGGGGCTTCACCCCAGCGCCAGGCCAGAACTTTCTGGACTTTGCCCTTCAGTGGAAGACTCTACAAAAAACAAAGACATTATATTATAAGTTTAAAATTAAACTATGAAATAAAATCAATCCAGATTATCATTTTCAGTTATGACAATCCTACATATCTCAACACTGGTATCTCGGAAAATAAAGCCTAATCCAAAGGACTATCACACTATATCATGTCTCTCTCACCAGGCAGCGTGGGCAGATCCACTCTCCGTTGGGGATGTCTGGCAGAGGAGGGTTGAGACAGTGTAAGTGATAGGACGAGGGGCATGTGTCACAGCACAGCAGCTCTCCTCCATCCTTACACACCCGACAAAACTCCATATGATGATCGTCCTCCTCTTCTACCTCTCCATCATCCCTCCTTCCATCATCGTTCTCCTCTTCACCCTCAGAACTCTCTTCACGAGCCTCCCACTGAATTCCCTCCTTCTCCTGAGAGAGAGACATACATAATGCATAATCAACAGAAACTTTAGTCATTAAATATCAATGGTAGAGAAATAGTGCACTTACACACACACACAGAATATAGATTGACCCAACAGCAGCTCATTCTAGACACGTTTACATATATACGTACGCAGTGGGGGCAGCTCCATGTGCCTTCTGGGGCTCTCTCCATGTCAGGATCTAGACACACCATGTGATAGGCTCTCGGACAGGTGTCACACAGAATGATCTCACCACCCTGCTGACACACCTCACAGTAGTCCTGATGATCCGTCTCATAGCCGTCAGCATCCTCATCCACTATGAAGAAGAATGAGGGGTTATAACAAATGTAAATAACTGGAAAGTGGACAGAGTAATCCGAGTTGTGCTGTCTTTTCCTTACTCTTCTTCTTCTTGGAGCTCTTGGATTTCTTACTCTTGGAGCGGCTGCTCCGACTATTGGATCCATCACTTATGGAGAAACTGTCAAAATCGCTCTCACCATCATCATCCTCACCGCTCTGAGAGAAGAAACCATGGGTGAAAGGGTGCAAAACAAGTTGGTGATGTTAGCCATAAAAATAAGGAACAATTTCATATACATTCACTGCCCAAAACAGTTTGGGGTTGGTAAATTTTTTTGCTCATAATAAAGTCTCCAAAACAATTTTTAAAGCATTTTTTGAACAAGTATAGTAAATACATAATATAAATGTAAATATAAATGTTTTCTATTTTAATACGTTTTAAAATGTAATTTATTCCTGAGATGTCAAAGCTGAATTTTCAGCATCACCAGTCTTCAGTGTCACATGTTCCTTCAGAAATCATTCTAATATGCTGATTTGCTGTACAAGAAACATTTTATTATTATTATTATTATTATTATTAGCAATATTTAAAACAGTTGAGTACACTTTTTTTCTTTGATGAAGAGAAAGATAAAGATCAGCATTACAAAGCTTTTGTAACATTATAAACTATACCATTCAAAAGTCAGTATACTTTTTTTGGGAAAGAAATTATAGAAGTTAATAAATTTATTGAGCAAGGATGCTATAAATTGATCAAACGTGATGATAAAGACATTTATAATGTTACCAAAAAATATATTCGTTGCTGTTCTGAGCATCTGAAATGCTGTTCTTCTGAACCTTCTAATCAAAGTAATCTGAAAAAATTCTACTCAGCTGTTTTCAAAATAATAATTATTGTTTTTTGAGCAGCAAATCAGAATATTAGAAAGATTTCTGAAGGATCATGTGACTGGAGTAATGATGCTGAAAATTCAGCTTTGAAATCACGGGAATAAATTACATTTTTAAAACATTTTAAAATAGAAAAACATTTTAGGTTTTTTTTAAACAGTAAAAAATATTTATATATTTATATATTGCTGTACTTTGGATCAAATAAATGCAGGCTTGGTGAGCAGAAAAGACTTCTTTAAAAACATTACAAATCTTTAAAAATATTTTTTTGACTGGCAGTGTATTTATAACAAATATACAAACAAATATTTAAGTAGAACAGATACATACAGATGAACGTTTTCTCTTGAAATTGCCCAGTTTAATCTTGAGTGGAGCCACTTTCTTCGCTTTAGACTTTTTGTCCTGGGGCTTTGGGGTGGGCTTGGTCTTTCGACGTGCATTTGGACCTAGAGCAGATAAATAAATGAGACAAAAAGTGTTAAGTAGATTAAAAAAAAACACATAATAAACTCAATTTTGGTCCCTTAAAAATTTCTCTGTCTCTGTTTATTATTTCTGATCCTCTCACTTTAATTTCTAATCAAATCTCATACACTCAAATCCACATTCCTCTTTCTCTCTCCTCTGACCTTTGCCCTCTTTGGTCTTGGCTTTTCGCAGGGGGACCGCTGGGGGCTGCTGAGATGGGGGTGGTGCAGCAGGAGCTGCTGTAGATGTGGGTGTGGCCACGGGTGCAGCCCCTCCTCCATCCACCCTGGTTACCATGCTCTCCACTGCAGCAGCTACATTGGCAGCTGCTAGAGCTGCGTTGGCACTCGCTGAGCCACGCATGGGATTATTAGTGCTGAACTCTCGCCATTTAGCCCCCAAAACCATCATCATCTTTGACACAGCGATCTTAGGGTTCTTAGCAGCTATTAACGGTCTGATCAGGAAAGGAAAAGAAAAACATTTGAGATCAGTCACAAGATAACCAAAGGATATTATAAAGATGTTCACATAAGGTGATAATAGAAATGGGACAAAAACAGACAGAGAAGTGCCACTGTTCTACCTGACAAACTGACTGAAAGCTTTGTAATTGGTGAGAGAGTTGTAGTCCTCCTGGGTAAAGGTGTAGTCGATGTCTTTCATTCCCCAGTCTGCTAACAGCTGAGAGGAAGTTTTTGGCTCCTGTGAAAGAAGAACAGAGGATGGCAGGTGAATAAGACTAGAGAAGGCAATCATAAATATATATATATATATATATATATATATATATATTTATATTTATTTATTTTTATTTTTTTTACTGTTCATAGATTTTGAACAGTAAGATTTTTAATGCTTTTTTAAAGAATTCTCTTCTGCTCAAACACAGCAAAAGCAGTAATATTGTGAAATAATTTTACTATTTGAAATAACTGCTTTCTATTCGAATATGGATTAAAGTTACATTTTCAGCATCATTACTCCAGTCTTCAGTGTCACATGATCCTTCAGAAATCATAATATGCTGAACAGTTGAGTACATATTTTCAGGATTCTTTGATGAATAGAAAGATCCAAAGATCAGCAGGCTTTTGTAACATTATACACTATTCTATTCAAAAGCCTGGAGTCAGTATTTTTAATAATAATAATAAATGTTTTTTGAGCAGCAAATCAGAATATTAGAATGATTTCTGAAGGATCATGTGACTCGAATAATGATGCTAAAAATTCAGCTTTAAAATCACAGAATAAACATAATTTTTAAATATATTAATACAGAAAACAGTTATTTTAAACAGCAAAAAAATATAAAAAAAAAAAAATACTGTTTTTGCTGTACTTTTTTAATTTAAAAAATATATAGGCTTAGTGAGTTTTGTTAAAAAAAAACTTTTGACTGGTAGTGTATATACATATTATATATATATATATATATATATATATATATACACACACACACACACACACACACACATCATGTGACCTGAACCTTTATCAAAAAACATACACTACTACTACCGTTCAAAAGTTTGGGGCAGTATTTTTTTTATTCAGCAAGGATCCAGTCAATAAATCAATCGTAATAGTTTAACCATATAATGCTACAAAACATTTCTATTAAAAATAAATGCTGTTGTTTTGAACTATTTATCAAAGATTCCTGAAAAAAAATGCAGTTTCCACACAGATAAGAAGTGACTTTCTTGTTTATTGAAATTTGAACATCTTACCAACCCCAAACTTTTGAACGGTAGTGTACCAGCAAAAGAAAAATGTACAAGATATAGAAAGCGCTGATAAAAACTTTACAAACAAAACTGAAAATCAGTATTTGTTGTGGCAACAACGTAGGCAGTGAAAGCACATACAAAGCTCAAAATCAGTATCAGACTTTTCCAGGAACATGTACTTTGTACAAGTAACACGGATTGTTAAAGCATAAATCACAAAATAATAAATAAATAATATATCTTGTGCACAATTATCTTTCAGGCATGACAAATCGTTTGCTGAATCCTGTGCGTCTGTGGCGTGCATGTGTTGGTGTGTGTTTATGCATTTGATGTTATCAGATCAACCTCATGTGACATTGATTTTCTTACTTTTCCCAAACCCGGGATTAACAATGACCACCCATTGGCTAACTCTTACCTGACCGTCATCATCATCATCGTCATCATCTTCCTCCTCGGGCTCTGGGTCTTTACGTTTGCTTTTTCCTCCAGATGAGCCCCCAGCCTTTTCTGCCGCTGAACCGCCCTTCTTTCTCTCCTTGGAGGAGCTGGATCTCTTTTTCTTCTTCTTGCTTGGGGCATAGTCACTCCCTTCACTCTCAGATCGCATCACTCGGTCCTCCTCATCTTCCTCACCTTCTACCATTCGGATTGCTTCCATGACTTCAGGAGAGCTGACAGCAATGTCCTAGACCACAATAATGACCCAAGGAGAGATGAGAATATCAGATAAACTCAGGGAAGAACCTTTCAGTTTATTGCTTGTTTATGTAAACATGTTTAACAGTGATGGTAATCGGAAGTGGAGAGTGATTTGACAATGCAATGGTGAAATCAGACATACATTTCAAAAGTTTGGGATCTGTAATATTTTTTTAATGTTTTTGAAAGTTCTTATGCTGACCAAGGCTGCATTTATTTGATCAAAGTAAAACAAAAATATTGTAAAAATTAAGAAATTAAGAAAAAAATAAATCCGAATCATCAGCAGCCATTACTCCAGGCTTCAGTGTCACACGATTATTGAGAAATCATTCTAATATGCTGATTTGGTGCTCAAGAAACATTTCCTATTATTATCAATGCTGAAAACAACTGTGCAGCTGAATAGAAAGTTCAAAATAACAGCATTTATTTGAAACAGAAATTATTTGTAACATTGTCTTCACTGTGACTTCTGGTCAGTTTAATGCATCATTGCTGAATAAAAGTATTTATTTAATTTCTTTCTGACCTTAAACTTTGAATGGTAGTATGTACCTATCTATATATCAATATACAGTATATATACACTACCAGTCAAATGTTTTTGAACAGTAAGATATTTTTTTTTGTTTTTTTAAAGAATGCTCTTCCAAAATACAGCAAAAACAGTAATATTGTAAAATATTTGTACTATTTAAAATAACTGCTTTCTATTTGAATATATTTTACAATGTAATTTATTCCTGCGATCAAAGCTAAATTTTCAGCATCATTATTACTCCAGTCTTTAGTGTCACATGATCCTTCAGAATTCATTCTAAAATGCTGATTTGGTGTTCAAGAAACATTTATTATAATAATTATTATTATTATCATCATCAGTATTTAGGAGTTGAGTACATTTTTTTTTCAGGATTCTTTGATTAGAAAGATCCAAAGATCAGCACTTATCTGAAATAAAAAGCTTTTGTAACATTATACAATATACCATTCAAAAGCTTGGGTTGGAATTTTTGGGGGAAAGAAATTATAGAAATTAATACTTTTATTTAGCAAGGATGGTTTAAACTGTTCGAAAGTGATGATAAAGACATTTATAATGTTTTAAAAAATTTCTATTTCAGATAAATGCTGTTCTTATGAACTTTCTATTCATCAAAGAAACCTGAAAAAATTCTACTCAGCTGTTTTCAACATAAAATAATAAATGTTTTTTAAGCAGCAAATCCGAATATTAGAATGATTTCTGAAGGATCATGTGACTGGAGTAATGATGTTGAAACTTCAGCTTTGAAATCACAGGAATAAATTACATTTAAAAAAATATTCAAATAGAAAACAGTTATTTTAAATAGTAAAAAAAACATTTTACATTTTTACAGTTTTGCTGTACTTCGGATCAAATAAATGCAGGCTGGGTGAGCAGAAGAGACGTGTTTAAAAACATTTAAAAACTTTAGTAGTGTATTCAGGCTCTAAAGATGATCTGCTAACCTCTCTGAGGACTTTCTGTCGTTTGCTCGCCCTGCTTTCACGGCTTTTCTTTGCTTTCTTCTTCTTTTTGGCTTTGGGAGTCTCCGCCTCTGATATTGGCTCATCTGCATCATCTGTCCAAAACACATCCATCAAACATGAACAATTAAAGCAGAACAATCATCTTGATTTTTTTTTTTTTAGTCCTGCCTATCCTTCCTGAACTGAAACAGTATTTATACTGTAACTCTATGACCCACAGTTCTATGGCTGAAGGTAATATGGCACATCAATTTAGAACCTTCACAGCCTTCAAAACATATTATTTTTGTGCATTCCTGCCTCAAGATGTGAATCTACTGTCCAAATATGCCAGCAGCAGTGAAACTAGGACATAAGGCTTGCTTTTGAAATCATTCATTTATTATAAGCTCTCTGCTGATAGGCTGCGCTGCCAACGCCATTACCGAGGGCGGCCAGAAGAGGAAAGCAAAACAAATGGGTTTGACACACTATGCTAACGATATTGCGCACGGTATGATCACTGAGGTAGAAAAACAAGATACTTAAGATACTAAGGAGTGAGTAACAAATAGGTTTGTCTTTCATTTTAACATCTGCTGCTGACCAGTGAACCAGGAAGTGATGTGACTTTTGCTTACAGCATCGTAAAATAAAGATTTAGCTTTATATAGGAGTATGATGCAGTAACACGTGGCTCGCCAGCTTGAGCAAAATGTATAAACATTAAATCTAGCAGCGTTCTCCTAACAGAAGTGACCATTTGTCCAAAAGACTTTGACATGTCAGGAGATCATTTGCTTGTTTAGGTTCATTTGGGGAGGTTATGTAACATGATGTGGTTAATGAGGGTCCTGACAAGACAGGACAGCTAAACCTTACCATCTCTCATGGGTCCAAAATGGTCCCTGTCGTCTTCACTCCCCGACATATTCCCGACCGGACGCTTTATAAAACAGAAATGACAACAAGACGTTGGTCTGGTTTTTAGAAGCACCCCATGTTGACAGAAAGAGATAAACAAGTGACAGGGGAGGCTAACTGTTTTAAGATGAATTAAAATCAATGGGCGATTGTGACATTTCAAAACTACATCATCACACAGCGTGTAGTGTTACAAGAGTTTGACGTAGTCGTGTCATTTCGGCTTTTTTCGTAAACTTTCTCGCTCGGTCCGAGCGAAAGACGCCTCAACTTAGCTGTCAATCAAGTTAGCAAAGCTAGCAAACAGAGTCAAGTGATCCGGCTGCAGGGAAAATGGCAGCCGGCTGGATGAGTTGAGTTAAAGCGCTTATCTGCCTTCGTTTCTGGTTGTATTCGTATGTTTAAAACTTTCCTCGTTGAAAAAAATAACACGCGGAGGTCGCGAAGCCCCCGACAAACACCCTACGGCGCTTTATAACGCGGTGTCTCACAGCTGTAAGTTACCAGTAATTTTAGACATGTTTTATTTTCTCTTTTATGCCCCACGGAAAAACTCACCGAGAAACGGAAATTTATTTGTATGTATATCTATATTTTTTAACGCAGGCGGGTGGAGATGGGTGGGAGGAATTGACTTACAGGTCAGTCCAAGGTGTAGATAGTCGGCGGTACGATCAGCTTTAGTCTGACGCGAAAGCTGCAGGTTACTACCTATCAGTGAAAAACAAAAAAGCAGCTCGGAAAAGGTGTAAATCTTTGGGAGACGTCGTCCACTCTTCTCCCCTTTCCCCAGCGTCAGTGACCAGAAGCGAACATCCTCATACACACAAAGAAATCAGGGGGGGTAGAGACATCCCATAATAATCCTAGGCACGCTCCCCCCTCCCTACAACACTCACTCAACTCTGCATAGTTACCTCGCAACCTACAGCCCATAATAATCATCTCCCCCTCGCACACAGTACCAGCAAGTACACACTGCCTTCCCCTTTCTTAGTCCCTGCCCCCTTAGCAACCACGTTGCTATGGAGACACTGCCCCCTCCCGCCCTCTCCGGCATCCCATAATAGTCATAAGCAGGCCGCTCTGACATCCCATAATAAACACAACTCCTAAAAGAGAGGGAAGAAAAAAAACAACACCAGTCACATGGTCTCCAGGGAAACCCCAGGCCGCTGGCGACAGACCATAATAATCTGCGACTGTCTGTCCACCTGGCTGGCTTTTTGGTGCACGAACGGCAAAAAACGCACCTGGCTTGGAAGTCAGGCTAACAAGTAGTGCACTTTCGGGTGTCTGTCAAACGCCACACACCTACAAGAGTGACACTTCACAGTTTCAGGGGTGAAGAAATGTCAAGGTGCAACAGTGCTTCTTTCTAATCCCATATCAGACTCCTGTAATAAGTCTGTGGAAAGCCGTGTAACAAAAACACTAACTCTTACGAATCAGATGTGCCGTGACAATCCCGAAATAGAATCTCGCGCCCGTTTAGACTGTCTGAACTCCTGTGACTTGCTGACTTCAGCTACCTCCGCATTACAACAGGTCAATGGCACTTCACATATGAGTAAATGCAGAAGTAATGTTTACATGATCCATTCAAGGTTTAGATTTGAGCGAGTATATCTATTTATAGCAACAATAAAAAAATTCAGTCAGGATGTATATATTTAGCACTCTGTTTATATTTATACTGTACACTGTTTCTCAGGAGAGGAACTTAGTGCTTAGCCAGTCATTTACACAAAACAAATACAGCTGAAATATGTAAGATTTTATTGCATCTCCTGCTCTTACTCAAATGTGATACAACTGACTGTAATCCCTGTAATTGAGTAAATAATTGAGTAAACTTTTTTTTTTCTCAAGTTTGTACTCAGAGTATCTAAGATATTAGCAACTTTAACTCTATTGACTACATGTTTGAGTATGTACGCTTTACTCCACTATATGTGTAATGAGTAATGCAATTACTCATACAAGTTCTTGTGAGTTTTGTTGTTATGCAACTTGTTGTTAGGCTTTACATAATTGTAAGTGCATTAGTAGCTGCTGAATTGCAGGTGTTTCACATGAGATGAGGCCGAAACCAGCACGTCTAGTACAAGTATGATTTGACTATTTCATTTTACTTAATAATGTTTGATTTATCCATTATATTGAAGATAACTTTTTAAAGGAAGCTGATTTACCACTTGAGCTTAACTGAGATTTGTTTGCAGATGTTTAAGTTGTGCAGCGCTATATACAGGTTGAAATGGTAAACCGAATTACATATGAAGTTTTAAAAACCAGCATCCCGGTACAAATGCCTAATCATAATAAACAGCATCATTAATTGAGAAAAGATTCCTGTTAACTGCATACGCTTCTCACTAATGGTTGGACAACTTTTAGAATTATTAATAACACACAATTAATTCTTTAACTAGACAAATTAACCAAGTGTAAACGGCCATTAGTAGAAGGCAGAGACGCTGAAGACGAACATAAAGAGAAAATACCATAGCAAGCAAATCAAACTCACTGTTTACGATGTGTGAAAAATATAAAGAAACCAAATACTGAACTGGGTCTGAGGGGTTTTTATGAATTTATTCTATGCTCTGTCTGAATACTGGATTCTGAATGGCTGGCAGGTATGCAGTAAAACCATTAATGCACAGGTAGTTCCAAGTCAGTTTAATCACCGTTCTATATTAATGTGCTGCTTTAATTGATGCACACAAACACACACACATACACAGAGAGGTCGGACATCGCAGATTGCGCTGCGCACACACACACATAAACTTGTTGTCAACACCTCCCCGTGATTTTTATTAATAAAACAGCCTAGATACTAGATCGCTACATTATATTCCTCAGCAACGAGATAGCAAAATTGCTGTTTTTGAAGTAATTAATTGTTTGTAGAGAGAGACGCAGCACGTAAGTAACGCACACACAACTGTCTCTCTCTCAATCGATAATTAAGTGAAATAAATGCTAGAATTAATGGAGAACTCCACTTCCAGAACAACAATTTACAAAAAATTTACTCACCCCCTTGTCATCCAAGATGTTCATGTCTTTTCTGTCTTAAGTTGTAAAGAAATTATGGTTTTTGAGGAAAACATTTCAGGATTTTTCTTTATATAATGGACTTCAGTTGTGCCCCTGATTTTGAACTTCCAAAATGTAGTTTAAATGCAGCTTCAAAGGGCTCTAAATGATCCCAGGTGAGGAAGAAGGGTCTTACCTAGTGAAACAAAAATAAAAATTTGTATACTTTTTAAGCACAAAAGCTTGTGTAGCACAGGCTCTGAGATGTGTGTTCACGACACTACGTACTATTGAATCAGGCCGAAAGGTCACGTGGAACTACAGACCCAGTGTTTACAAAGCGAACGTGCAAAGACTAACAAAGTGCAAGTAAGTCAAACACTGTTTATAAACAAAAAGCTACAGCGATGTTGGACGATTCTGAAGTTGTAGGAGAAAATAAGATGTAGTTTTTCGCCATTCTCCACCTTTTTGAGCTGGAGTACACAGACGATGAACTTAGACGTGATTGGTAGTAGTGATGGGAAGATCGGATCATTTTACCGACTCGGACCTTTGAGTCTTGTTCAGCAAAATGAACAAATCTTTTTTTCGAGTCATTTCGTTCATTTTAGCAAAATATAATTAAAATGTTACGTGTGACTTCCCTAAGACAACTACTGCTTACTCAAACGTTGATCACACTACAAACCAGACAAAACTGTAATGCTATAAGAAACAGAAAAGATTAATTCATTGTTTACCTGGGTCTTTAGTCTACGATTAGCTCACCTCACCTCTTATCTGACAAGTTTTCAGGTTTGAGTCAAACTAATTCGCTAATACGCTAACAGGTGAACTAATTCCAGTACAGAACCTAATAGGATGTTGCGCACGCACGACTGAACGAATCACTCCCCAAGACGACTCGTTACTCCCGAGTCACATTAAAGATCCGTTCAAAATGAACGAATCATTCAAGAACGCGCATCCCAGAGCCTGTGCTACACCAGCTTTTGTGCTTAAAAAGTATAACAATTTTTATTTTTTCGAAAAAAATGACCGATCGTTTCGCTAGACAAGACACTTCTTTCTCGGCTGGGATCGTTTAGAGTCCTTTGAAGCTGCATTTAAACTACATTTTGGAAGTTCAAAATCGGGGGCACAATTGTCCATTATATGAAGAAAAATTGTAAAATGTTTTCCTCAAAAGCCATAATTTCTTTACGATTGAAGACAGAAAGACATGAACATCTTGGATGACAAGGGGGTGAGTAAATTATTTGTAAATTGTTGTTCTGGAAGTGGACTTCTCCTTTAATTCAAATAAATGTGATCTTACCGCACTATTTAATCTCTGTGTCTGATTTGAAGCGGGCAGAATGCAAGAGTTAATGTGCCGTATCTGACGAGAATAATTCATTTTTACCCTTTTGTCAAATATTGCGCTGCAAAGAGTAATACTAGTTTTAACTTGTCTATAACTTGGCAAATGACCATGGAATAAGCGGGATAATCAATAGCTTGCCGTGCATTAAAGGATTTTAAATGCACTTCGCGGAGACAACCATTCAACACAAAGGTGGTTCTTTCAAAATGGAAGTTTTTTGGCTTTTAGTATGAATATGTTAGCCTTAAGGTTATCTATAAGCTAGTGTGTTTCAAAACAATGAGAAAATTCACATTTACAAGATATAAGCATTCAAAACATACCATTTCTAACTTCCGCCAATATGGATCAACGATTTTGATGACATCACACTGCACTTCAGCTTCTCATCAAACTTCTGTCCAATCAAATGCTCTATAGAATCTAAAAAATCCCGCCCCCTACGCTATAAATAGACGCTGAAGTTGCGGCTGAAATTGGTCACTTGTTCAGAGTTTAGAGTATTTTCTGTACGGTGAATTGCACTATATAGGACATAAGGAACAATTCAGACAGTGTAAATATGCTTTCCACTGGAGTGAAAGAAGTCTGGTTTCACACTGTTTCACATGAACCGCCACAGAGCACACACTGCTCCGGTCCAGAGATGCGATAATGTGGAGCGGACCATATGTGCGAGTCAGCGCAGACCATGAAACATATCGGACCCATTTGAATTCTACACAGAATGCTGTATTTTATAGCAATATGGATGAGACTGTGGTTGTCATACGCTGTCAAATGCAGCTTTACTGAGCTTAAAGGCCCTAGCCCAAGATGTGATATAAACAAAACATTGGTTATTTTAAAAAGGGGGCGAGACTGCTGTATATGTCACGCCCTGTCTTTCTGTTTCAGTTGAAATTGTGTCAACAAATTGAGTAACACTGCGTGTTTCAAAGCACTTCAGAGGACCTTTAAAAGTGCAGCACTGCTTTGTTTACAGCTGTAACCAAGAAAATGCGGCATTGCTGCTGTTCCATAAGTGCCACCTGCTGTCAGAGAGTGAATTTGTGTCTCATTCAGTCCGTCTGCTGTTTCGTTTCGTGCAGGTATGTTTTATGTAGTATAATATCACAAAGCTAAAGTCAGATCATTCTATTTTCGCTTAAGTTTTGAAATTATACAATCCAATTTACATCAAAAAACTGCTCATGTTACACGTAGTATTTGTTTGGGTTGTGATTAAAATGCAGTGGCTCTGCAGCTGTTTCATGCCTTTTGATTAATATAAAGGCACAGTCAGGGAAAAAAATGCAATAAACAGTCAAATTGCCAGAATCCATTAAAAAAACGTGATACAGATTTTTTGGTTAAACTGCTCAGCGCTGTTTACGATGAGACGTTTGTAGATGTGAGGCTGTTGTGTCAACCTTGATTTATTGCAATGTTGAAGTGTTCGTTTTTATTTCTATTTTAGAAAATAAACATGACTGCTCTTCTCAAAAATCTGCTGTTTTTGTTTTTCACTGTTATGTCTCTTAGGTGTTGAACTTGAGGGGATGTGTGTGTGTATACCACAAAACCAGTCATAAGAATGAATAAATAAGCTTTCCATTGATGTATGGGATATTTGTTAGGATAGGACAATATTTGGCTGAGATTCAACAATTTGACAATTTGGAATCTGAATCTGCCAAAAAAATCAAATTCGCCTTTACAGTCCAAATGAAGTTCTTAGCAATGCATATTACTAATCAAAAATTAAGTTTTGATATATTTATGGTAGAAAATGTACTAAATATATTCATGGAACATGATCTTTACTTAATATCTGAATAATTTTTGGCTTAACAGAAAAATTGATCATTTTAACCCATACAATGTATTGTTGGCTATTGCTACAAATATACCTGTGCTACTCTCGACTGGTTTTGTGGTCCAGGGACACACGCACACATACATATATCACAAATCATGGCCTTATGGCTTGGTTTATGAAGATTTTATTAAAGGATCTTAAAGGTTAATCAGAAGGTCACTCTACAGAAGATCACTGTATTCTCTGAACAGTTTGTTCATTCAGATCGTATATCTGAGAAACTGCAGTCTAATGAATGCTACAAATAAGTCTTTTTCCTTTGTCTTTAATATGCAGCAGAGGAGAGATAGCTCTAGGCTTATTTCATTGTACTGTGTTCTGAATGTCCTATCCACCTTTGACAAAGCTCTCTGTTTTTGACACCACAGTGTATCTCTCCTGTACAGCAGCAGAATGCATCAGTGCTTGAGGTGCATGTGCCCCCAACACACACACACATGCTTATGCACACCCTTCTGCTTAAAGTAGATCAGTCACCATGGTGATTGGTGGGGGTCGGGGGGGTTGGGGGGCTTAGGTGTAGCTCACAGTCACCAATCGTGGCAGACTGTTAAGGGAGGTGGGGGGGATTCACTCTGCAGCCCCCAGCCCCCACCACCACACTCACTCCCATCCCATAATATTCTCCTGAAGATCAGAGGAATGTTGACACTGTGGACACAGTTAAAACGAAGCGTCTGTGTGCATGTGCTACTATAATAAATGCTTGTTCCAGGTGATGACCAATACCAATACTGCAACAAGCACAAATATTCTAGCATCGCCGTCCTCTCATTAAAAGAGCAGTGAGGACATCCAGTGGCGAGATGGATGGATGAGACAGTAAACTGCATCACTCACAAACAAAGAGCATGAACATTTCACTTTAGGTCTTGTAAACTAGAACAGAGCAGTTACTGACATCTTAATTTAAAATTAACAGGACTCAGCAATGCTTTACAGAAAGTCATTCTGGCATTCATTCATTTCTTACAGAGGACTGAGTGACTGTGTGTAGTTTATGGAATATTGGGTTGGATGGGAGGGATTGCCAGATTGGAGGGCTGTCAGTTCCATCCCATAATATTCTCTCAGTGGTCTGCGTAACCCAGTGCAAGCGTTCCAGAATGAGGTCAACAAGCCATCCAATAATAATCACTGTGTGCTGTCATGTTGTGCTGTTACAGTACAAATGCATGTTCTAATGTTCTAACAGCATACACGCGCACACACACACACACACACACACATATATATATATATATATATATACACACACATATGCAAATTGGTTACAAATTATATAATATATATTTTAATTCAAATTACATATACAAATAAATAATACTAATCAGAATATATATTAATAAATAAATATAACAATTTATTATTTTTATAATTATATTTATATCTACTGATTATTAATTATATATACTAATTAATTTATAAGCATACAAATATGTAGATTAATTAAAATATGATTTAATTATTTAAAAATATATACAGCTAAATGAATGTAATTATATATAAACACAGTATATATTCAAATATGCTTACATGATACATACATATATATATATATATATATATATATATACACTTATACATACAATTGTTTGATTATATTAACATAAAAATAACAGATTAATAACATAGATTAACGTTTAAAATTATTGAATTATTTCAAAATACACACATACATACATAAATACATATTCCTTAAAATATAGTATTCTCAAATAATCAGTAACACTATTAAACTGTAATTAAATTTATATTTATTGATGAATTATTTATTATTAAAATTATGTATTATATAATTATATTAAATTATTATTTAATTAATGGTTAATTATTATATATGCAAATAAATTTATAAACATAAAAATGTAGATTAATTAAAATAATTCATTATTTAAAAATATATACAGATAAAAAGAATTTGTAATAAATTATACACATACAACTTATATATACAAAATTAATTGTTTAGTTATATTAACATAAAAACATGTAGATTAATGTTAAATATTATTGGATTTTTTTAAAAATACACATATAGAAATGTATTTATATTTATTGCTGAATAATTATTCATTAATAAACTGATTTATTAGATAATTATTTATATTAGATAATTATTTAATTATTTATTATATATAAAAATGAATTTATAAACAAATCTGTAGATTAATTTTAATATTAAAGAATTATTTTTTAAAATGTATACATATAAATGAATTTGTAATTATATACACACACATACAGCATATGTAAATAATACACACATACACATTAGTATAGAAATATGCATATTAATGTTTAATATTATTGAATTGTTTGAAAACAGATATAGACATACATACATAGATGCTTATACATTAAAATAGAATGTTCTTAAAAATCAACAACACTTAACCTGTAATTATTAATTAAAATGAATTTATATTAATTATATTAATAATTATTCATTATTAAAATGATTTATTCTATTATATATACAAATGAATTTATAAACACAAATATGTAGATTAATTTAAATAAATATTAATAAATGATTTAAAAAATATATATACGGATAAATGAATTTGTAATTATATATACACATATACAGTATGTATGTACATTTTTATATTAGAATGCATATTAGAATGATTTCTGAAGGATCATGTGACACTGAATACTGGAGTAATGATGCTGAAAATTTTGCTTTGATCAAAGGTTATAAATTAGACTTTAATGTATATTAAAATAGAAAAAACATTGTATTACATTGTAATAATTCACATTCATATTTCACACACACACACACACACACACACACACACATATATATATATATATATATATATATACACGTTTAATATTATTTAATTATTTAAAAAATACACACACACACACACACACACATAGACATACATACATATACAATAAAATATAATATTCTCCAATAATCAGTAACATTGTTAAACTGTAACTCATAGTCCAGCACAGGTGTCCACCTGAACCCCATGTTAAATCACACGAAACAACCACAATTAGCCACTGTGACATCTCAGATGAGAGCGTAAAACAGATTCGGACAGATGGGACACTTGATTTAAAAAGAAGAGATTTTATTTACGAGCAAAGGCTGAGCGGATGAAGAGATGAGGAGAAGAGAGGCGCCGGACATGACATGGGGGTGCGGGTCACCATGGTGTTGCTGGGGGAGACAGTGCAAGACGTCACTGCGAAGGACAGCAAGACACAAAGAGAGAATACGACGAGAAGAGGGGTGAAAAAGTGCAAGGGAGGGGAGAGATAGGGGACACTGCTCAAATGGAGAGAAAGGCAGTGAATCTGTACGGGGGCACAGTTATTTATTTGCTTGCTGAGGTGCAGGAGAGTTCAGCAGTAAAGACAGACTTAGAGGTGTATTTAAGTAAATAAACGGTTCTGTAACATTTTAACAAGATCTGTAGAGATACATCTTAGAAAGCAGTTTTTGTAAATGTACACTACCGGTAATTAGTTTTTGAACAGTAAGATTTTTAATGTTTTTTAAAGAAGTCTCTTCTTCTCACCAAGCCTGCATTTATTTGATACAAAATACAGCAAAAACGGTAAAATGTTGAAATATTTTTACTATTTAAAATAACTCTTTTCTCTTTGAATATATTTAAAAATTTTATTTATTCCTGTGATATCAAAGCTAAATTTTCAGCATCATTATACTCCTTCAGAAATCATTCTAATATTCTGGTTTGCTGCTTAAAAAATGTATTATTATTATTATTATTATTATTATTATGCTGAAAACAGTAGAATTTTTTCTGATTTCTTTGATGAATAGAAAGTTCAGAAGAACAGCATGTATCTGAAATAGAAATCTTTTGTAACATTATAAATGTCTTTTTATTTTAGCTTTTTATCTTTCTATTCATCAAAGAATGGTTTTAAATATTAATAACAATAATAATAATAAAATGTTTACTGAACAGCAAATCAGCATATTAGAATGATTTCTGAAGGATCATAATGATGCTGAAAATTTAGCTTTGATCAATTACATAAATTACATTATATTATATAAAAAAATATATAAATAAAAATGTATTTATATATTTTTTAAATATCAAATATCAAAAATCAAATATTTCAAAATATTACTGTTTTGCTGTATTTTGGATCAAATGCAGGCTTGGCGAGCAGAAGAGACTTCTTTAAAAAACATTAAAAATCTTGCTGTTTAAAAACTTTTGATAGTGTAAACTTTTGGTAGTGTAAATGTATAAAAAAGTATTATTGCAGATTTAAAAAGCAAAATAACTATGTAATTAAGTGTAAACATATAATTATGTAATTTAAATAAATAAATATATATAATTATGTAATTAAGTATAACATTTCTGAATATTCAGGACAAAATGTAAAAATTATTGTTTTAATTGTTGTATAAATTTACAATTTTACTGGAAAGAGTAAATGCTTATAAGAGAAAATAAATGATTTTATTATATTTAGCCACAAAAGCTAAATGCATTTAAACTTATTTTTAATTGTAAAATTTTACATCACATAACAGCTTATATACCAAAAAAATATTTAAAAAAAAAAATGCAAAATGGAATTTGTTTTAAAGAAATGTATAAATGATGTTTGTAAGGTTTAAAACAATTTTTAAAAAGCGAGAGACCGTTGAAATTAAAGACACAAATTTTGACACTTTCTGTCTGATAGCAAATGTTAGTAAAAATGTCCATAGTTATCTTTGTATAAGTAATTGCTCAGAATTCAGTTTTCTAATTGTTTTTAGGTCCTACCTCATTTAATAATTTAGTTTTAAACTGTGACTTAAAGGGCTACTTCACTCAAAAATGAAAATTCTGTTATTTACTCACCCTCAAGTTGTCAAAAACCTATATGAGTTTCCTCCTTATGTAGAAAAGAAGATATTTTAGAGAATGTTAGTCAGACAGTTAATGGTAGCCACTGACGTCCACAGTATGGAAAAAAAATACTATGGTAGTCAGTGGCTACCGTCAGCTGTTTGATTACCAACATACTTCAAAATATTTTCTTTTGAGTTCAACAGAATAAAGAAACTCATACAGGTTTGGATCAAGTGGAAGGTAAGTAAATGACGGCAGAATTTGTATTTTTGGGTGAACTTTCCCTTTAAGTGACCAAGTACTTTTTGGGGGCCACGGTAGATCCATGAACTCTCTCTCTCTCTCTCTCTCTCTCTCTCTCTCTCTCTCTCTCTCTCTCTCTCTCTCTCTCTCTCTCTCTCTCTCTCTCTCTCTCTCTGGTGATTTATTTGCCTCAGTTCTAATATTTGTCAGCACTGTGTTTTCTCCTCCTTGTCTAAATGTCATCCCTTCTTCGAAGACAATATGGAGAGAGAGAAAAAGAGGGAGCAGGGCAGAGAGAGGAAAGAAAGGGGGAGGGGGGGACACTCGTAAAAAGAGCAACAAAAGTTTGGGAAAATTAAACATTAGGTAAGACACGTTCACACAGGCCCGTTTCAGGACAGGTCTGAGCGCCCTTCCCCTGCTGTTCTATCTATCAGGTTATTTATTGTTACGGCACATATTTCTCCGTCAATTTCCGCTGGCTTTCACGCGCAACTCTTTTGTGAGAGTCTCAGGATTTAAGGGCAGCATATTCCGATGCAGCCTTCACTGATACTAGGTAACAGATGCTTGAGTCACATGCACTGACAAAAGGAATTCCCTCCCTCTCTCTCACACTGACTTGCACACAGATGTATGCATTTAGACAGCGATTTGGCACTCGACTTTTGGTCACTTGCCCTCTTTTTGACGCACAACACAAATACAAACACACAGTCGAGCGTGTTAGCATTTGTATAATCCCACGAGTCGAAGGCACCATCCTGCGGGACTCATTAAGCAGAGGTCACATATTACGTCCTGAGTAAATTGGACAATGAGTGCAAGCTCATCCCTCAATGTTAATGTACTATGGCCTAAACCTTCACCCCTCCCCTCCATGAGGTCTCCAACCCTCCCACCCTTTATCCATCCTTCCTTTATAACCCCACTACCATCACTCCATCCACACTTATCTGTTTTTGACCTTTGGATTTGCTTATTTTGGTGGACAAATTGGATTACCGGCAACTTTTTTCTCCCATATCCCGATACAGATCTGAAGGAAATGGAAGTGCTTTCTTAGGATAAAAATGTTATTTTGAAATATTTTTTTAGTTAGCTAGGACAAGGGATAAAGGATATCATAAAGGGGTTCTAATCATTTTAATCAACCAGAGATATTAAGAGATTTTTTTGCTGTTGTTGTTATAGGTGACAATGTCATAAGATGAATATCTCTCTCTGTGTGACAATAAGATTACAACTTAGAGGCATTTTATCTTCAAAACGTATGTGGAATTAATGGAAATAATTCCATTAGATCCAACTGATGATAAATTGGGATAATTAGGAGATTTGAAACTTAATTTGAGCGGTTCATCAACAGGAATATTTTGGATCCTTTTGGACTTCAAAGCGGTAAAGATTTATTCATTTATTTTAAAATCTTTATTTCACTATACCTATTTTGTTTGAATTTCTTGAATTGCCTTGTATAGACTGTATTATGCTCATTAAGCAACAAAAATATATACACTACCAGTCAAAAGATTTTGAACAGTATGATTTTTTTTAAAGAAGTTTCTTCTGCTCATCAAGCCTGCATTTATTTGATCCAAAGTACAGCAAAAATAGTAAAATGTTGAAATATTTTTATTATTTAAAATAACTGTTTTCTATTTGAATATATTTTAAAATGTAATTTATTCCTGTGATCAAAGCTACATTTTCAGCATCATTACTCCAGTCTTCCGTGTCACATGATACTTCAAAAATCATTCTAACATGCTGATTTGCTGTTCAAGAAACATTTTTATTATTATCAATATTTAAAACAGTTCAGTACATTTTTTCAGGATTCTTTGATGAATAGAAAGATCCAAAGATCAGCATTTATCTGAAGTAAAAAGCTTTTGTAACATTATACACTATACCATTCAAAAGCTTGAAGTCAGTTTTTTTGGGAAAGAAATTATAGAAATGAATATTTTTATTTAGCTGATTAAAAATTGATAAGACATTTTTGTATAATGTTACAAAAGATTTCTATTTAAGATAAATGCTGTTCTTCTGAACTTTCTATTCAGCAAAGAAACCTGAAAAAATCTACTCAGCTCAACATACTAATAATAATAATAAATGTTTCTGATGCTAAAAATGCAACTTTGAAATCACAAATAAATTACATCTTAAAATATATGCAAATAGAAAATAGTTATTTTATTTCCAGTAAATTTCAGAAACATTCCAGGAATTTTGGAAACTTTCCAGGATTTTTTAGAAGTTTTTGGGATTTTTTGGAATGTTTCTGGAAATTTACTGGAAATTTTCCACCCCTTTGCAACCCTAGCCAGTCATAATCTGTAACAATGTAATTGCTATTATACCAGTCATGCATATGCATAAAAGTAGTGATTAAGTAAGAGCAGTTCAAGTTTTTGCTAATTAAAGTCGATTAATTTCATGTAATATCATAAAATTATATCACACAATAAGTTAAAAATCAGTAATGTAATTTCCTGTCTATTGATTTTGACAGATATGAGGGGAACAACCCCAACGTAACAGGCACAGCTGTAAGACTGAAACAAACAGGAGTTGATCACTAATTCAGAGACAGACAGGTAGTCAGACAGACAGGCAATCTGATGCCAACGGTCTCCTCCGTGACTCTCACGGGACGACTCCTCCTGCTGTTGCTATGGGCACCCCACCTCACCATGGCAACCAACTGGCTGTAAGTTGGCTTGTGTGAAAGCGTTTGTTTGTAATGCCATAACTTGTAAAAGATGGTCTCATTGTTTCTACTCATTTCTTCTCCCTGCTGTTGTCAGTTCACCTACACAACATTGTCCTTTAATTTATATATCTGTTTTTTGGCTTTTTTTGTTTTGTGTTTGATGTATTTTCCATGTTCTTACTGTGCTGTATTGGCTCTGTAGTTCTCTGGCACGTCTGCCACGCTCGCGCCCTGTGTCTGGTGCAGAACCATGTGGCCGTCTGAGGGGGTTGACACCAGGCCAAGTTGGGGTGTGCCGGGCACGGGGGGGAGGTCATGGAGTCCGTGCGAAAGGCTGCAGAGATGGTCATTGAGGAGGTGAGACTCACAATGGCAATTTTGTGAACATAATACTGACATTTCTGTATTATGTATCATGTCAAAAATGTTTATAGTGAAGGCCTGGGGCACATTGTCACTTTTTTCTTACGTTGATTTTATTTTTTTTTAATGACAGTTTTAGTGTATTTAAAGAGTTCAGATGCAAAAGCCTCTAAATCCATCTGACGTATTTCTTTAAAATGAGCATTTCTTTCTGGCTACTTTGTATAGGTTTCTATGTAAGTACTGGTACTTCTGATTGGGCTGAGGCTGGAATTTAGCGAGTTTGAAGTAAAAGTATTTGACGGACGTATAATATGTGTCAGGAGCATTCACTCTGTTCACATTATCTCATTTTTGACCGAGATGGCTTTTAGCTGGTTTTGCATCTTAAGTCTTTCATTTTATATATTTTAATTCAAATTTTAGTGTAAGTACATACTTCAAAGTCTTGGTACATTTCTACTTGCCCTAAAAAAATAAAATGTTGTTCATTGATTGAATTCAGGGCTGCCAACTCTTAAGCATTGCGTGTGAGACTGACACTTTCGAAGCATTGCTTCACAAAGCTTTCTTTTTTTGAATCATTTGTTTCAAAACAGTTGTTCAACAGGCACGTGAACTGATCATCTCTTTCTCTTTACTAATTATAGCATAAAATAAAAATGAACAACAGAGAATATATTTTGTTTTTTTCCATTTTTCAAGTTCAAGTCCACCGATGTTAATCTACTCTGGTTTGTTTGTTTAACAAAAATGGCAGTTATGGGGTTATAATTGGTCAGATCACCTGTCAATCAAATTCCCAATGAAGAGTCAGTTGACACTTTTCTCATGTTTTCACGCCATGCGTCTATTTAATCATGCAGTGAAAACCACCCTAACTTTAAAATCTAATAATACGATATTGGCGAAATAGATTTGGTAAAGGCTTCAGTGCATATCTGTGTTGTATTTGTGGAGAACATCGAAAGTTTCTTTTTACAACGTGTTTTTGAACCGTTGATCAATGTAGCCAATCACAGACATAGCTGATTCTTGAACACTTCTGATTGGCTGAGTCAGAATTCACTCACGGCTAAATTCCAGATTTTGTTCTGCACGTTCACAAATTATTTCACTAGAGATTTATTGATTATTAAGGAACTTTGTGGGATCACGATGAATTGAAGTGACACCTTTTTAGTGTTTATAAAGGAAGGCCTTTTTTGCACTTTCTAGGCTAAATATAATCTGTTCGCAATTTGAATAAAAGTTTAGTTTTTTGTGCTGCTAACGCCTGTATAGTTACACTTTACAAGCAGTAAAGTTTCTGGAGTTTCCTCATCCCTCACATAAATGCGGGATTCATTTTCGAATGGGAGAAAAATATAATTTGTCAAAATTAAGCGATGTAATCGCTTAATAGTTAATAGCAAAGCCAATAGTTAATAGCAAAAAATAGCCAATATTTCGTTTATATCGTTGAACTCAGCAAAGCCGCATTTAACAGCGTCTGACAATCTCATCCATTTTGCTTTAAAATATAGCATGCTGTGTAGAATTCAGATGGGTCCAAAACGTTTTATGGTCTGCGCCAAGTTGCGCATACAGTGTGATCCGCTCCGTGCTATGGTGTCTCTGGACCGGAAGTGTGTGCGCACTGCGGCGGTTCGTGTAAAACAGCATGAAACCAGACTTGAATCGTTTCAACAGAATGCATATTTACACCGTATGAATCGTCCCATTCGCCGTACAGAAAATACTAATCACTCTATGAACAAGAGACCATGAGCTTCAGTCGCAGCTTTATAGCTGTTTATAGGGGCGGGACGCGTCAGATTCTAGAGAGCGTTTGATTGGACAGAAAGTTTGATGAGAAGCTGAAGTGTAGGGTGATGTCATCAAAATCGTTGATCCATACTGGCAAAAGTTAGAGACTGTAAGTTTTGAAAAGTTTTATCTTGTAAATGCGAATTTTCTCATTGTTTTGAAACACACTAGCTTAAAGATAACATTAAGGCTGTATTCATACTAAAATCCAAAAAACTTCTGTGGAGAATTAAATGCTGTTATAATCATTTATTTTCACTGTACATTGCTATTCTTGTTGTGGTGAAAAGTTAATAGATTTGCAGCACAACAGCAGTTATTTTACATAATCTTATGACGAAAATGCTAGGCATATCCAGATGTCAGATAAAACTTTTAATATATAATTTTTTTTTAAATACAAATCAACCCCAAATAAATTCCCCACCCATCCCGCTGTGGGAATTCTCACTCCAAGTTGAACTCAAAAGTTGGCAGCCCTGAGAACCATTTCACAGAAACCATTTTTATTCTCTCAATGTTTTTTTTTTTTTTTTGACAACTAGCCCAGGTCACATTTTGGCCCACGAATAGTCTTGGGCTATTGAAATGAGCCTTAACCTTTAAACTTAAAAAGTTTCATAAACTCTGACTTACAGCTATTTGTTGCATTTTAACCACTGCAGTGTCAACACCAGTTCAGAAACCGCCGCTGGAACTGTTCCACCACCCCTCGCGGGATCAATATTTTTGGACGAGTCATGAACCAAGGTTACAGTGAAATGATGTCACAACATACAGTATCAGAACAGATTGGATTATGTCATTAGTTTATGCTGCAACTTTCAATATAACCTTACCGTCATGGGTCAAGTATGGGGTATAATAAAATAAAAGTGTTTTTAATTTAAGCTTTTTAATTTAATGTAATTTAGAAGACCAATTATTTTACAGGTTCAGGTTTAGTTTAACATAGTCCTGTTCCACTTATGCACCTCTGCAGGCACCCGTGAGGCGGCTTTTGTACATGCTCTTTCATCAGCAGCAGTTGCTGTGGCTGTGACTCGGGGCTGTAGCAGGGGAGAACTGGAGAGGTGCGGCTGTGACCGAAAGGTCAGGGGGGTCAGTCCTGAAGGTGCGTACTGAAACACATCAATAACCAATAATTCACACAAATAAACTTATGCCAAAAATATGCCTCTCACTCACCCTTAGGTTTCCAGTGGTCGGGTTGCTCTGATAATCTGTCCTATGGCGTTGCATTCTCTCAGACCTTTGTGGACGAGCCAGAGAGAGCTAAAGGCATGTCATCAGGGCGGCCGCTAATGAATATTCACAATAATGAAGCAGGACGGAAGGCAAGTGAGATGTTTCACGTATTGACATTAAATACTCATCGTCAACTGCTTATTGGTTTTCATGTTCTTTATATTTGTTCAGGCGATCCTCCATAACATGCAGGTTGAGTGTAAGTGTCATGGTGTTTCGGGGTCCTGTGAGCTCAGAACTTGCTGGAAGGTCATGCCTCCGTTCCGCCGGGTGGGTGCTGTGCTAAAAGAACGCTTCGATGGAGCTACAGAGGTATGTGACAGTGGCTCTGTTCCAAAAACTACTGAGCTGCCTAGCTGACTACTGCCTACATGGGTAGCTATCTTCTAAGGAAGAATCTCACAAGTGATTGATTTGGAACCAAGTGTGGCACACACATTCTGCAAAATGAAGCAGAAATATTTTGATCGCCCCCTGGTGGCCGGCTGCAATATAAGTCATAAACCCACCCTCTCCTTGCAAATGAATGGGACGTGTGCCAAACTAATGTTTCCTTTGAATGTACGAGACTTCCGGTTCATTAGCCACTGTAGGGAAATAACAAGAATAATAACAATCTGCAGTAAACGGTAAAACTGTTTGCACTACATAAATGACATATTATCTTACTAATTAAGATAAGACATTACAATAATATGGTATGACACACTAGTTTACAGTAACAACCAGCAAAATGAGCAGTTTTGTACAGCTAAAAATAGCTGGAAGTGAATAAGACAGGAAGCCAGACCCATTCAATTTACAAATGGCCACACCCACTCTTACAGGAAGAAAAAGGTGGATACATTTTCTCAGAGATCATGGTTTCTGTTATTTTACGTAGTTCTTATCATGCTGATGTATGTTCAAGTGATTGTTTTTCTAATGAGTTTGGTTTTAGTTTTTGGGTTTAGCAGCCTTGGTTCCTCTAGAAGTGTTTTTCCTATTCATTTTTCCCATAGGGATCTTTAAAAAGTATTTGTTGGAAGTGTTATAAGCCATAAACCAAGCCAATAAGAAATATCTACAATCCCATGAAACACTGCGAATGATAAAGTCAGATAAAAAAAGGGAGAAATATCAAACTAGTGTTTTAAAGCTGTTCACTATTGCTGTAGAAACCATATATTTTGTTTATTGCAAAATATGCATATATATAGCCTAAGAGCATAGGAAAATGACTCGATTACAGTATATCATAGGAGAGGGTGGTGCTAAAGAGTTTTATCTTATCTTAACTTATCTTATCGCAATTCAACAGTTGGTGGATATTTCTTTGCAGAATCATGGGTAATCCCACTGTTGAACATGTTTATTATAAAAAAAATAGTAAAGCTGTGGGTTGTCTCCACCCAACAACAATATGTAGCACATACTGTAGGTAAAATAGTCAATATTTCAAAGCACTGAATGTAATCCACCATCTTTGATGGCTTTTGGAGTTCTCACAATACATTATTGGACTGCATTCTCTGTGAAGGATACATGTAATGCTGCATAGGCCATTCCAGTATTGTTGAAGGCAGTGTAAACGCAGTAGAAAACAAAAGTTTACAATAGAGAAAAATAATGTACAAAAATGACCATGTTCAAAAGTTAACATACACTTACATGCAATTTTTAACACTGTATTATTACCTGAATGATACACAGCTGTGTTTTTTTTGTTTTGTTTTGTTTTGTTTAGTGATAGTTGTTCATGAGTCCCTTTCTTCAGAAAAGTCCTTCAGGTCCCACAGATTCTTTGGTTTTCCAACATTTTTGTGTATTTGAACCCTTTCCAACAACGACTGTATGATTTTGAGATCCATCGTTTCACACTGAGGACAACTGAGGGACTCATATGCAACTATTACAGAAGGCTCAAATGCTCACTGATGCTCCAGAAGGAAAAACAATGCATTAGGAGCCAGAGGGTGAATACTTTTTGAATTTAAAGAGCAGGGTAAATTTAACTTATTTTGTCTTCTGGGAAAGTATCTTCTGTAGCTTCTGGAGGGCAGTACTAAATATATAATATATAAATAAATAAAATATGATATTTAGGCAAAATAAGAAAAATGTAAACATCTGTTCAACATTCTGTTCAAAAGTTTTCACGTCCCAGCTCTTAATGCATTGTTTTTCCTTCTGGAGCATCAGTGAGCAGTTGAACCTTCTGCAATAGCTGCATACAAGTCCCTCAGTTGTCCTCAGAGTGAAAAGATGGATTTCAAAAAGGTGTATGTAAACTTTTGACTTCAACTGTATCTCTATCTAAGGTCAAGAGTCATGGTCGTACTTTCTACTTAGGTACGGCTGACACGTGTGGGCTCTCGCACGGCTCTCCTTCCACGGGACCCCCAAGTGAAGCCACCAGCTGCACGGGACCTGGTCTACTTAGCTTCTTCACCAGATTTCTGCCGCTTGGATCCAGACAATGGCATTCCTGGCACTGCAGGGCGACGTTGTAATGGTAAAAGTGTAAAAAACACACAAAACAAAGCTTAGATTTTGTAATTATAATTTCAGAATATTAATTCTTTAATCATTTCCTTGGTTTCATTATCATTTTATCACTCTTCACCCTTCCTACTGTTCCACATCCTAGGAACCTCGCGTTTGGCACCAGACGGATGTGAACTGTTATGTTGTGGCCCAGGTTTTCGAGCAGGCCGGGCTGAGGTGGTTCAGCGCTGCTCTTGTAAATTCTCCTGGTGCTGCTCAGTTCGCTGCCAGCAGTGTAAGAACACAGTGCTCATACACACATGCCGAGAATGAGACGTACCTAGGGAAACTGCACGGCCACACCACAAGCACCTCATCTCATGCCAGCCTGCATTAATGCCCACAAACCAACCCTTTTAAAACTTCCTGCATCATGTTCTCTACTCGGTGACTTATTTTAAATGTGACATATCACACTTTTTCTGAAAAGCAAAGTGTTAAACTGAAACTTACAGACACCATTACATTTCTTTAATGATCAAATACACATAAAAAGCAAAACCATTAACTAACTTGCTCAGACAACGCTCTTAAAGCTGAGATTAACCTCTGAATAATGGCAAAAGAATAATGATAGTTTAGTCTGAGGCCATAGCATTAAATTCTAGTGTAGAGTTGCTCTTTCCTTGTTTACTGTATTTATAATTTCTTTTCAGTTTTGCTGATTGTGTTTATTTATTTGAGTTCATCATGCCTGTGCGGCATTATCTTCCACCTGCAAACTCTCCGGATTTAGCTGTATTTTGTTTCGGCTTGTTCTATTACATAGAGGCTCATTTATTGCCACAGTCTCATTTTTAAAATCTATGTCCTAAAATAAAGTTGTTTGACATCCTACATGTGGAAAGATGCTGTGTTTGTTTATTATGAATTAAATTTAGAATGTTCGGGTTGATAAGATGTTCTAAAAAGTCTCTAAGGTTCACCATATTCAGTCAACCAAAAATTATTCAGACACCAGATGTAATTTTTGATATTTTTTTTACTAGTGGGTGCAAGACATTATAGTTCATTTATTTGTATAAAGTAAATTGTGACATTTTATACCCAAAAATTCTACCAGTAATATTTATAAAAGTTTGGGACCAAAAATTATTCAAACACTTTGACCTGACCATGTTTGCTTAAGTGTTTTTTCTTTAATTGCTAATGTGATCATTTTACACCACAGACTAAAAAAAATTAAGTATTGCTTGGTAATTGGTCAACAAAGTATTGATAATTGTGTAAATATTGTCGTACTAACACCAGTCTAAATTTTCATTAATGGTAATTCATACCTTTCTATCAAAGTTATCTGACATTATCAAGACGAATTTGTTCTGAAACAATTTAACTGAGTTCTTGTCATACCATTTTCTAAACTATAGCGAATAAACTGTGATAATGTGAGAAATGCTGAAGGATTTACTTCAGTTTGATTATATTTGATCAAAAACAACTTTTACATCTTTTATATTTTTGAAAGTAATTTATTCCTTTGATGGCAAAGCAGCCATTACTCCAGTCGTCAGTGTAACATGATCCTTCAGAAATCATGCTAATATGCTGATTTGGTGCTGGAGAAACATTTATTATTTACGCTTGATATTTCTGTGGAAACCATGTTTTTGTCCAGGACTTTTTAATAAATAGTTCAAAAGTTCAAAAGAACAGCATTTATTTGATACAGAAATCTTTTGTAACATTATACATGCCTTTACTGTTACTTTTGATGAACTTATGGATGCTGTCTGAATAAAAGTAAGTTTCTTTAAAAAGATAAATATATCTGACCCCAAATTTTTGAATAGCAGTGTATGGCACACACTAAAGTATGGAAGCGTGTTTCCGTCACTCTATAAATAATAATAAAAAAAAGGTAATTGTGGCTTTTTATCTTACAATTCCAACTTTTTTCAGAACTGCGATATAAATTTGCAATTCTGACTTTTTTTTTCTCAGAATTGCATGATAAACAATTCTGAGATAAAAGTCAGAATTTATCTTGCAATTCTGAGGAAAAAAAAAAAGTCAGAATTGAGAGTTTATCTCGGAATTCTAAGAAAAAAAAAAGTCAGAATTGCGAGATACAGGAATGCAACTCTGACTTTTCTTTCTCAGAATTCCAAGATATAAACTCACAATTCTTTTTTTTTTTCTCAAAATTGCTAGATACAAACTCTCCATTCTGACCTTTTCTCAAAATTGTGAGTTTATATGATGCAATTCTAAGAAAAAAAAGAATTGCAAGTTTATATCTCGCAATTCTGGATTCTGAGAGTTTATATCACACAATTCTAACTTTTTTTCCCTTAGAACTGCGAGATATAAACTTGTAATTCTGACTTTTTTTCTCAGAATTGCATGATATAAACTCACAATTTTGAGAAAAGAGTCAGAATTGAAAGTTTTCATCTTCCAATTCTGAAAAAAAAAAAAAAAAAAAAAAAAAAAAGAATGAGTTTATCTCGGAATTCTGAGAAATGAAGCCAGAATTGCGAGAGATAAACTTGCAATTCTGCCTTATTTTTCTCAGAATTGCGTGATATAAACTCACAATTTTGAGATAAAAAGTCAGAATTGAGAGTTTATATCTTGCAATTCTGAGAAAAAAAGTCAGAATTGTACGTTTCTATCTCGGAATTCTAAGAAAAAAAGTCTGATTGCAAGATAAAAAGTCGCAATTACCTTTTTCATTTTTTTCAGGGGTGGAAATGCACTTCCATAGTAACAATCACATAATCATCTTAAAAACAGGACAGACATACAACTGTGTGTCAGTCGCACCACTTTTATTACAAATATAGTGAGATTCCAAACACCGCAGAACTTGACTAAGAAAAGGCCACATTTCAAACCGTCATCATCATTGGTTATCCTCCTTTTTACTCACATGACTGTTAAGATTGGTTATTCAAAATATTACATTTCAAATTGTTATTTTATTAATAAATCACAATCAAATGGTACTCTAGCAAAAAAAAAAAAAAAATAATAAAATAAAAAGTCATTTAAAAAAAAAACTCAAGTTTCAAAACGTCACCACTAAATTCATTCACCCAAGAGGAAAACAGTAATACATTTAATACATCATACTCGAAGTCAAAACAAAAGGAGAAAAAAATAAAAAAATAAAAAATAAAATTCAGTTTTCTAACCGGCCAGCAGAAGGCATTGCATGGCTCAAGAGTAAATGCACTTAAGAGAGATTCTAGGAGCATGAACCACAGAAGAAGAGAACAGTCTGGCTCATACAGGAAGAAACAAATGCTTGAACTAAAAATCCATTGGCTTCCACGCAAATCCCAAACTCTCTTAAAAACCATATAACACAGGTCACTCAGGGGGGGATGTGGCCATAGTGTATTTCTATGGCCATAACACTCTGATTCCAACATTAAAATGGTAAAACTATCTAAAATTGTTATCGTTTATTTTTGTATTTCCATTTCAACGCCATTGTCAGTGATTAGAGCTCATTAAATGCCCAAACCAATCACGTTAGCTTGCTTTTGTGCCAGATCCAGTCCAGTACGTATTAACAACAGTATGCGAACCACACATAGAATACAACCTGCCTACAGTTGTCATGCGAGTCTAGAACTGGCAAAAATGCAACATTAAAAACTAGAAACAGACCCCATAACAACACTCAAAGGCAAATTTGTCTAAAATAGCTTTGTGCCCATTGCAATTTTGCGACGCGGCGAAAGCGCTCAAATGAGGACACTCAAGAAAGCTGAAATCAGCTTCTGCAAACACACTATCCACAGGTTACAGAGCAAATAGCTGAGCCCTGCAGAAGTGCTCATCAGACCAGTCAGCATGTTTGGCTTTACACTTTATGAAATGTGCTGTTTATAGACATTGTGTGCTAACCATTCTTGTGCGGCTTAGAGCGAAGCATGTGTCAAAGACAAACCAAGTGTTTGTCCAGCGAAAGCATTTCGAAAAATCATTTTGGATGCCGATCAGAAACCTGAAGCATTTAATCTCATGTATCTGTGCCACTGTCACACTTTTTTATTTTTTGGGATCCATTACATGTAACTGACACTTCAAGCATTAAAATGAATCTATATGTTGTTCTGAAAGACATCACATGCGTAAAGTGCGCCTTTATCTCATTTTTAAATCGTTATACTTTATTTGCAGGGGTGTTATTGGTTCCAGGGTTCTCTAATTTCTTCTGCTGTTCTAGAAAGATTTAGAAAGGCACAGTGTGCATTGGTTTGCAATACCATTTTCGTTGCCAATTCCTCCATTATCATGTTTTTTTGCTGTTTTGTTCCCGTAATTTTTCCCAATTGTAGCTCTCTCCACTTTAAACCCCAAGCCCTACCAACCTTAAAAAAAAACCCCACCAGAATGTTTCTTTTTCTCTGCCTCTCTTGTTGGAGTGAGTGCATCACCCACTGCTTGTGTTCCTACAAAAGGACGCAGCGCTTCTTGGGTTTGGTCTCCGGAGGTTCAAGGGCAGCAAGTATCGCCTCGTCGAAAACATTCTTCAGGCCTCTCTGTAAGAAAGACATCGTAAAACGTCATTTGCAGCAATCACGTGAGTGATGATAAGCGTGTAGAGCTGTTATGTCATTACGGGTGTGTGCGGCTGCTCTGCTCTTTTTTGTCACACCTGTGTGAGGGCGGAGCACTCCACGTATTTGACAGCTCTGAGGTCTCTGGCCAGCTTCTCCCCACTCTCGGGCGATATGGGGCGCTGCTTATTTTTGGCAAGTTTTTCCACAGTGTTATTGTCATCCCTCAGGTCGACCTGAGTGCCCACCAGAAGGAATGGAGTGCGTGGACAGTGGTGAGAGATCTCTGGTACCCACTAAGAGAAGGAGAGAAGAAAAAAGGGAAAGATAAGACAAAGCCTAGAAACTTAAAACAAACTATGCAACACTGGAACAGCCATCAAAAATTTCCCTTTATAATGTGCTCGCAATTTAAACCCCTTTCCAATTCCTGAACTAAAACAGACGCTACCAGTCAAAAGTTTTTGAACAGTAAGATTTTTAAAGCAGTAATATTTTTACTAATTAAAATAGATGCTTTCTATTCAAATAAATTTTAAAATGTAATTTATTCCTGTGATCAAAGCTACATGAATAAGATCTGCATGTGTGTTTGTGCGTGTACTAGAAATAATAATAATAAAGCTCATAAATTACTTGAAAAATAATGAATGGCCCCAGCGGGCCTCTGTGAATTCTCTGTACTGTCCTTATCTTATAAATTAATCGGTGCTGCCTATTTTCACATAAACTTTCTGCTTTAGTTTCATACCCCAAAAATGGTTAAAAAATTTACTCTTTCTCCAAGTTAAACAATATTAAATGAGTTACTTTATCAAGCCTTTTATTGCTTAAAATGCAGCTTTTAAAGTAGGGCTAAAACGATTCAGAGTAACTCGAGTACAAAATAAAATAATCAAGGCAAATAATTTGCCTTTGTTTAGTCCATTTACTGTAACTACACAGGGAATGCAGCGTTTTCCCACGGACCATTATTACTGATGCACAAACCGATAAACGCTGGACATATTTAAGACCGTAAATTAATGGTGGTTAGTTATGATGTCCCTAAGTTAGCTATATTTTGTGAAAGACTAAGTGCCATTTATGTTGACTGTCTCATTGTCTCTATGTGACAAACAGAAAGTTAAAAAGTTATTGAATATCAAACGAAAAGTGCCTCAGCATGATTACAAATGTAATACTGATTTTATGCAAGTTCATCAATAAACAAGAAGTTAATGTTAAGAGACTTATGTTTTAGACAGCACATTGCCTGTTTTTGCTCTATTTCGCCAACAAATACCAATTCCAAACACAGCCACAGCAATGTTTTGCGTCTTTGAGCAAGATGACGGTCTGTGTTTCGTTTTTGAATGAATCACCCGTTAAATGATTCAGTTCATTCGCAATGACTCACTTACTTAACAGTGACTTACTGCCACCTACTGGCAGTTTCGATTTCACATTTAGATGAAAACTCCACTTCCAGAACAACAATTTACAAATAATTTACTCACCCCCTTGTCATCAAGCACAAAAGCTCATGTAGCACAGGCTCTGGGATGCGCATTCTTGAATGATTTGTTCATTTTGAACGGATCTTTAATGTGACTCAGGAAGAACGAGTCGTCTCGGGGAGTGATTTGTTCAGTTGCGCATGCGCAACATCTTATTCTGTACTGGAAATTAGTTTACCTGTTTCGTTCATTTTGCTGAACAAGACTCAAGGGTCCGAGTCGGTAAAATGATCCGAACTTCCCATCATCACTACGAATCACGTCTAAGTTCATCATCGGTGTACTCCGGCTCAAAAAGGTAGAGAATGGCAAAAAAAAAACCCTCCATCTTATTTTCTCCTACAACTTCAGAATCGTCCGACATCATTGTAGCTTTTTGTCTGTAAACAGCTTTTGACTTACTTTAACTTTGTTAGTCTTTGCGTGTTCGCTTTGTAAACACTGGGTCTGTAGTTCCGCGTGACCTTTTGATGTGATTCAATAGTACGTAGTGTCGTGAACGCGCATCTCAGAGCCTGTGCTACACAAGCTTTTGTGCTTAAAAAGTATACAAATTTTTATCTTTCAATCGCTTCTCTAGATAAGACCCCTCTTCCTCGGCTGGGATCGTTTATGGCCCTTTGAAGCTGAATTTAAACTGCATTTTGGAAGTTCAAAATCGGGGGCACAATTGAAGTCCATTATATGAAGAAAAATCCTGAAATGCTTTCCTCAAAAACCATAATTTCTTTACGACTAAAGACAGAAAGACATGAACATCTTGGATGACAAGAGGGTGAGTAAATGATTTGTAAATTGTTGTTCTGGAAGTGGACTTCTCCTTTAAAGTATCTTCATTTTAAAAAAATACATGTAAATATCAGTATTCAAAGTCTTGTTAAAAATAAAATATTTATGCATTTGTAACTGCAAGTTAAATGCATTCATGTCCCTATGAGCTGAATTAAATAGTGTGTAAACAGGCCTACATCTAAATGCCTCAATTTCTTGATTTATGCCTTCATTTTAGATTGTAATGTTTACCTTTTTCTAAAGTAATGTAAAATTGTTTTTTGTGTTTTTGTATCGGTAGCTACAACCCTACTGTGAAGTGATACAGGAAACATGAAACTAGCACTACTGTGCAGGAAATCGGTTCCTTAAATAGACTGTTAAACAGTCAATATATAAAACAACAGTAACACTGTACAGTAAGGTTCATTAGGTAACTACATTAGTTAACATGAACTAAGAATGAATAATACCTCTACAGGATTTATTATTTAATGTTAATTTCAGCATTTACTAATGCATTATTTAAATCACAAGTTGTGTTTGTTAACATTAGTAAAATGCACTAACAATGAACCACATTTTTTTTTATTAACTAACATTAACAAAGATTAATTAATAGTGTAATAAATGTATTGTTCATTGTTTGTTCATGTTAAACAATGCATTAAGTAATGTTAACAAATGAATAGGAAGTTAAAAGTTAACAGGAAACACTGATTCCTTGAGTCAGGACTACCTATACTATAAACTGGTGTGTTTTTGTTTTACTTGTATTTGATTATTTGCATTTGATGTCGAGTGTGCACAAAAATTTGACAAAAAAATTGTGAATCGTGATTATTAAAAAAAAAACAATAATAATCAAAGAATAATGAATCAATTTTTTTATTGAATCATGACCTCAAGAATCGTTTTGGATTGAATCGTGAGGTACCGAAAGATTCCCACCCCAAAACGCTACTGAAAAAATCTTTGATCACAGAATGCTGCAAATGATCAATGATAATTATGTAAGAATGACAGCTATGTAATAATTTTATTTCAGAAGTATTTATCTACACTATAAATCTGAAAAGAAACTCACTGACATGTATACACCTGAAAAAAAAAAAGCTACAAAAATACAGCATTTCTCCAGAAATCTTATAGTCACGAATATGGTTTTCACGCACACTTTCAGTTTAAATACATCACAGGTCTATTCACATGAGTTCCATTCTCCAAGTCCAGCAGGAAAATCAGGTACTGCTAAAGAGTGCTTTAATGACACCTAAACAACATGTGACGCCAGTGACATCAAACTCAAACCAGACTTTATGAAACATACAATGCTGTTAAAGCAAGTATCAGCACTGTAATGCATCTGTACATGAAACCACGCTATAGATTCGGCACTGAAACACTAAATCATGACAGAATACCATCAATAGGGAATGCTGTCAAACGATTAATCGTGATTAATCGCATCCAAAATAAGTTTTTGTTTACATCATTTATGTACACACATATTATGTTAAAAAAACACTTATTTTGAATGCGATTACTGGCAATTAATTATTTGACAGCACTTTTGTTTACATAATATATGTACACATATATTACATAAAAAACTTTTTATTTTGGATGCAGTTAACCGTGATTAATCATTTGACAGCACTAATCCTATCAGAGAAAGGTGGATTTGTCATGTTCTGATGTCCCAAACAGTGAGACCAGCAAGAAAGCAGAAAGCATTTGATGAACACCTACCTTCTCTTTCACATTCTCAAAGGAGGAAGGAGAAACAACCGAGAAGCAAACAAGGAAGACGTCTGTCTGCGGATAACTGAGAGGTCGAAGTCTGTCGTAGTCTTCCTGACCTGAGAAAGCAAGAATATACACAATTCATTACCAGCTCTGGAAGTCATTTGAGATCAACGCAACAGCTAAGACCGAAGAGAAATCCACCCCAATCAAATCCAAAAAAACACCTAGAGATAATCAGATATTAAATGTACACCATGTTTAAAAGTTTGGTGTCGATAAAATATTTAAACGGTTTTGAAAAGAAATCTGTTATGCTGAAAAGGTTATATTTATTTGATCAAAAATACAGTTAGAACCATTTAGAACAACTATTTTACATTTTAAAGTATATTTACTTGAAACATTTTTATTATTATTGTTTAAAACATTTACCCGAATAGAAAGGTGAAAAAACAGCATTTATTATTTGATATTCACCCTATTATACCACTTTTTTAAATAAGATTGATACATGTATAGTAAATCAACATGCAATTTTAATTGCTACTAACATTTTTAAACAAGTATCACTCTGAACAAGCAGGTCAGATTATAAATTTCTTTTATCTTCTTTAGAGCACTGCACATATGTAACATCATAAAATATGCATAATATTTTCTAAAGCCGTATCTGAATACGCATTTTTGCTCGCTTTGCCTTATACTGAACTGTGTGACATTTAGTAGATAGTGAATAGTGAATGTGTGAATGAGTTAGCAGATGTGGACTCAGTATGAATTGATGCATAAAATGCCTGTTTTTCCATAAGTCCAGCACCATTTTCCCAGTTTTTCCATCCTATTTTTCCACAGTGACAGCTATTTTCTTCTGTCTGTTTGCATCATGTTGACACTTAAACCAAATTTGATACGCTAGATATTAACTAGTGTAATATAAATAAATACTTGATAGATTCATGTCAAGCGTAAAGAAAGCCCCAGACTGCATTACCTGCTGTGTCAAAAAGTCCCAGTGTATACGGTTCGCCTCCAATCATCACTGTGACAGCATAGTTATCAAAAACCTGCAAATAAATACAAAAACATCTAATTTACACATAACGTACATCACATTTTAGTTTTACATTTTACACTAAACATACAATACTAATGTTTCAGTCTAATTAAACATCCTACAAAATACTCACATACATTAGAGCCCCTAATCTTAAACAGTACACAACAGATAATAGCTAGCATTATTATTCATAATCATTCGATCACTATGCCCCCAAGCCCACCACCCTGTACTCCATTACCGTGGGAACATATTCAGAGGGGAATTTGTTGGTTGTGTATGAGATGAGAAGGCAGGTCTTTCCGACAGCTCCATCTCCAACCACCACACACTTTATGGTCTGCATCTGTATTGAGAGAGAGATTGAAAATCACGTTATTACTGGTATCCTCGTGGGATTCAGAAATACCTGTGAGTGAATCATTCAGGAATCATTTGTTTTGAGCAGTTCCAGCGTTCATTGTTTCCAGTCTTACATAACTAAATAGGTTGAACGCATTTCCAAGAATTGCCAATAATGTGCTGTGATTTGATTTCAGAAACAAAAGCAGGCATAGAGAGAGACATCTACAAGAATGCGTCCTGTCTTATTTGCTTCCGCATATTAAGGCTGCTGAGAGGAAGACTAGACTTTGTCACTTTGTCGTTCTCGCACTAACAATATCGCCTGTTTTTCAGATACATTACCGTTTCTGAATGATTTTACTTTGATATTAGACTTCATTTAAAGTGTTCATCTCTGAATTACCTCATTTGGAATATAATTTAAGACGATAAACCAAGCGAATATCATGTAACGTTAGCTTAAAAGCAAAACGCTAACGAACCCGTCTGTCGTTTATTCAAAGCCGATTTTTCTAAACATGAGACGACACGTATTTTATTCATACTGAAAGACAGATTTTACATTAGAATAATATAATTTTGATATCTTCCCCCTTCAATAAAGTTAACCAATTCGTCTGATGGAACGACTTGATTAAATACTCCCGTAAATAGCGAAGAAATGTATAGTTGTGTTCATAACAGAAAACGAATTAAATCTTGGCGCGATTTGTCGGCAGTGAAATAAATCAAAGTTTTGTGTAATTAAGGCGACAGGATGCTGCGCGGCTAAGCTAACGCGCTAGCACTGCTGAGAGGGCCACAAATCATCCTAAATCAAAATTACACAACGGTAAAACCTGACCTAAAACGTGTACTGTTTAATAACAGTTTGATAGGTTAAAAGCCGAATAAAATAATGTTACAAATTGAGAAATGCTTACCGTTCCTCTCCGGCGACTAGGCGTTGGTTACGTCCGGGTTTGAGAGTATCAATCTGACGTGAATGAAAGCGAGAAAACGTCTAGTCGTAGTTCCTGCGATATCCAGCCAGCCCACCCTGCGCACACGCCCAACGCAGGTTGCAGTTCCATTTAAGCGGCCGCTAGGGGCGCAGTGATAGCTTTAATTTATAGTTAAAGACGATATAGTTTTTAGTTTTGAAATAATTATTGTCAGTCAGGATCAAAGGAGTCGGATGATATGTTAAAACGGCTAACTATCTATGGCGTATTTCATCTTCATAAATGTAAAGTTACTGACTGTATGCCTAATTTTCAGATTTTGTATTGATCAGCCGTATTGTTAAAAAAAATGACTTACCTCCTGGTTATTGTTTGAAATTTAAGTTTACACTTTTATTATTTATTTTAATATATTTATTTACTTATTTTGTTTTAGATGTTAGGTTTTTATCTATATCTGTTTGTTCCGTTTATATTTCTTTCTTATTTATTATGCATATATTTATTTCTTTTTTGGCCTAATTTTAGGTAATTACACATTATTATACATATAGTAGAATATTACTGTTTTGTATTATGGTTGTGTATTTTATTGCTTTGCATCAACCTGAGTCACATATTGTTTTTTAAACAATATTTCTGTTGCATGTATCCCTTGTGAATGTTGCGCTAAAAATACATTTTATAGAGAGTATTTGTTTATAATAATAAAATAAATGATAAAAAATGTTTTAAATTAACACACTAGAAGGCTGCTAAACCCACATATTGCAGTTTTTATATTATTATAACCCCAAACGGGTGCATGGAAAACAAGTTCAATTTTGTGCAGTCAAAAAGTTAAAATATTTGCTAAATATTTGAGGAGCAATAAAACACGCATTTAAAGAAAAACCTGAAATAATATCTAAAATGCAATCTTGTCAGTAGAATATACTTGGACAATCACGTGACTGAATTCGGGGACCGAGTTGAAAGGTGGATGTACTTCTGTCGATGAGAGATTCTCTGCTCACGTCATGTGTACTGCCATCTAGCGACAAAAAGACAGGCAATATGCTGTATTATTTTATTCAATCTTAAAATTCATTAATCAGCGTAAAACATATTAAAGAAATACAGCCTTCGCGTTCGATTTCTGAGTACTGCAACAAGTACAAAGGACATGCAAACAACAAAATAAAGATTTTATTATGATAAAAGCCCCTGGCTATATATATATATATATATATATATATATATATATATATATATATATATATATATATATATATATATATGATCTGTGTGTGTGACATTTATTTACGTAATATTTTTAATATCTTGCACACAATATTGCAAAACCATCAGTACGTGTTATACGTGCACACACAAAAAAAGCCAGAAAAGATCGAAATAAATGTCCAAATAATATTAATAAAATAAAAAATAAGCAAAAAAAGGGAAAATATCAAGCACTGAAGACATTAGAAACGATAAATAACTCGGTATTTCCTCACATGCATTTCCAAAACATAGAACTGTACACTATACATGAGTTTATCCCTAAGCATCACATTAATAATGCTCGCAAAATCAATAGCACAGCCCTCAAATGACCAAGCGGTCAACAAAATATAAAAGTGTTTTGAGCCAAAAACATTCATTTTTGAGAGCAGCGCTTAAACTTTTATCTTTCTTCACCGGAATGTGCGCAGCGCTGTTCCCCTCCTCTTCCTCCCCCTCCCATCTCTCTTTTCTGTTGACGTTTGGCTTTTGTGCCTGTTTTACTAAGTGCGCGTAATCTTGCTATCAAAAGCATCTCTTCCTCACTGGACTTCATTTTTCAGTGACAGCGCTTGACATGGCATCGTCTCCGATGTAGTGCATTCCGAAAAAATCGCGTGAATCTCTCCGAAGAGCAAGATATTCGCCCAAGATCTTCAAGGTTTTGTTTCCTTTGTCATACTGTCTTCCTGTGCTCATCTGCGGAGGTTATTTCCGTCGGTCCGTCTGCTCTGCGTGCTGCTGCTGTTTTTCTCGCCAGCTGGACAAAATTCACCTTGACTTGTATCTCCGAAGCCCGTTGTGGTTGTAAACAAATCATTTCCGCGTGTTATTATGTTAGGCTAGCAATCCGAAAGCGCTCGCAGGCTGTTTTGGATTAGCACCTGTCTGGAATATTCGACAGATTCGCCTAGGTATAAATGTTCTGCAGAGCTCCTTTAGTATATCAGGGTGTTTTATCCATCTCGCTCGGTAAATTGATGGTTTGCATTGTGATTAGGTAAAAGAGCGCGTGGGCCAAATTGTATAATTCTCCAGTTGAGACTGTTCTGCATATCTGCCAAAGGGAACTTGATGATTGGTTGACCAATTAAGAGACCCTGAGCTGCTGTTGTGTTGGATTTTGATTAAAGACACTAAAGTTTATTTACTGGTGCAAGTTCGACCAACCAAGAACGATCAACAACAACAACAACAACAATGTTTCGCTATTTGAATGATGTGGATGATAACCCATACATGATGTGAGTATGAGCACTTTCAAAATGACAATATTTTGAGTGTTTAAGGTTAACACGATAATCCACGTGTGCTTTAAAAGCAGTTTTAAGTGCATTTTATGACTGTTGTGACAGGGATCCCTTCGCGGCACACAGGCACCAGATGAGGAGTCTCTTTGGGTCTTTTGGGATGGACCCGTTTCCTCTCACCCCTCAGATCCAGCATCCACGTACACGCATACAGGTACACATTAGAGCCATAAAAATGCTGAATTTGCAGAATTTTGACCTTTGTGCTGTGCAAATCCTGGATTAATTTTTTATTGGCTTGTTTTCTTTCAGTTAGCAAAGGTTTGCTATTTCTTTTTACAACTCATAGGCCTCGTGAGCGTATGTTTGAGTGAAAGAAACCCTGGAGCACAAAATCACTCATAAGGATCAATTTTTGGAAATAGATGCATCATGCATCAAGCTTTCCACTGATGCATGGTTTGCTAGGATAGGACGATATTTGGCCGAGATACAACTATTTGAAAAACTTTAATCTGAGGGTGCAAAAAAACTAAATATTAAGAAAATCGCCTTTAAAATTGTCCAAATGAAGTTCTTAGCAATGCATACTAATCAATTACTAATCAAAAAATAAATTTGGATATATTTACAGTAGGAAATTTACAAAATGTCTTCATGGAACATGATCTTTACTTAATAACCTAATGATTTTTGGCATAAAAGAAAAAAAATCAATCATTTTGATCCATGCAGTGTATTGTTGGATATTGCTACAAATATACCCGTGCTACTTACGACGGGTTTTGTGGGGGTTTGTTTGGTGCATAGGTGCATAAACTCAGATCAATAAAACCTATAATCAGTCAGTTACAAAACCTGTAGTAATAGATAGAAACAAGTTGATAGAAAGATTGAATCCACTATTTAGTAGTAATATCACATAGGCTAAGCATTTTTGACTGGGAACTTTACAAGTGTAACAAAAATGTAACTGGAGAAAATAAGCAGTGATCATTTTAAGCAAAATCGAATGGTTTTAGTCCGGTTTGATAACATTAATTAGCGTTTTTGTGAAAAAGAAAATCCTTTCTCGGTCCGAATGACTGAAACACAACATGAGGGTTAAATAATTCTGTTAGTTAATGTTTACTGTCAGTTTGATGCTAAATTCTGCATCTCTGCAGTTTGTCTGAATTGTACTTGACTGTGTTTATGAGTGATTCTAGGCTCGTATTGAAGATTAAAGTGTCCATGTGTTACGCTTTGTAGCCACAAGCTGGAGCGTTGGCCCCATTCGGCATGATGGGAATGGTATGACATCTTGACTTTCTGTGCGAAAGAGTTCACGTATTTGATTTATTACGTCAGTGCATTTTGTAAAATCTGTGTGTTTTGTCAGGGTGGAGGTTTCATGGACATGTTCAGCATGATGAGTGGGATGATGGAGAACATGGTAAGTTTCAGAGTGGATCAGAATTACAAAATAACTGTTGTTTAGCCACCTTTTTCTTTAACGCAGTAGTAAGCTTATGTGTAAGACTTCCGGGTCATTATCCGCTATAGGGAAATAATGAGAAGAAAAGCAATGTGCATGTTAAAATAAGGTGGTAAGACACACCTATTTACAATATCAAGCAGCAGAACAAGCTGTTTTGTACAGTTAAATTTAGCTGGAAGCGGATGATTTTGGAAGCCAGACCCATACAATTTACAAACGATCACGCCCACTCTTAGGCAAAGAAAAAGGTGGATGGTTTACGAATTTGGGTGCATTATCGTTTACAGCTTTTGAGCTGGAATAAGTCCATGCTGTTACTTAAGTTGCTACCTTTTAGATTTCACATTAAAATAACTGGTCTGTATTAATTCTCTACTTTTTGAGAGGATACAGTTGCACAAATTATTGAGGTTGACTGATCTTCGATCACAATTTCATAACTTCTCTTTTTCTTTACTCTGTAGGAACGAATGTCTGGTTCTCCAAACTGCCAGACCTTCTCCTCCTCCACAGTCATCTCATACTCCTCCACAGACCCAGGAGCACCTAAAGTCTATCAGCAGACCAGTGAATTTCGCACTGCTCCAGGGGGTGTAAGAGATGCATGGACACACAGCAGAGTGTATTATGCAATAGACATGAAGGGGAACACAGCACTGACTGATTCTTGAACCCCAGTCTTGAATGTCTGGCACATAAATGGATATATGCCCATTTATAATGATATTCTCAATCATTTGATAATTTGCTAAATTACTTTAGATATCAAAATTCCACAACACGATAATATGGTGATATGAAGTCCGTGATACAATATTTATTGTGATATTTAAAAAATAAAATAAAATACAATGAAGAATAGAAAAAAAATTAAATTTTGTACATTTTTAAAGTTAAATTCTATCTAATGCACTTTGAGAGTTCAAAATTAAGAGCTCAAACCCATGCTCTTAACTAAGAAAACTTCAGTGTATATATACTGTCTCAGTCTAAATTACATTCACACTGGTGTTTTAGGAAGCCAAACAAATTAGAATATTAAAATAATAATAATAATAATAACAACAATAACCGTAACAGCCATATACAGCACATATATACTTCATAGGTATATTATTTTTGCTTGACACTACAGTAGGAAAATTACAATACTTCTTTCCTTCTTTTTACACTTGAAAGAGATATTTTGAATTTGGACTGCAGTAACGTTACCCATTTAAACCACTAGCTGTCAGAAATTCAAACTGCACTATTAAGCTTTTATTTTGATGGAAATGGCAATACAGCTTTTATTTTGATGGAAAACTCCAGCTTCAGTGAAAACAGGCTTATAAAAACACATTTCACTACAGATGTATTGAAATGCTGTAATGCCCAAATGCAAGGTAAAATCACAGTACGTGCAATAATTGAGTTAACTGTATTCATTTACTGCGAATGTTCTGAGGCGCCGAAAACACCGGATTACAAGCTAATCACCTAAATGAAGTGTGCACTTCACTTTGAAATGCACAGCAAAATCGGTTTTAGTTTGTGCTTTCGGTTTTAGTTCATTTGACAGATACAGTGTCAAAGCATAATGGCCGAAAACACAACTTTAAAGAAGACCTTTTATGTTAGAATAAGAACATTTTGCCCAGAAGTCCTGTCATTTCATGTCATGTGACCACAATAATATCGAGACAGTTTTGCTATCACGATACCATATTGATAATATTGTTACATCCCTAGTACTGACAGCTCCTGACCAAAGGCAACAGACACTTCATGAGACATCAGTTAAAGGAGAAGTCATCTTCCAGAACAACAATTTACAGAAATTGTACTCACCCCCTTGTCATCCAAGATGTTCATGTCTTTCTTTCTTCAATTGCAAAGAAATTGTGTTGTTTAAGGAGAACTGCCACAGACTAGCAAAACATTTCAGGATTTTTCTCCATATAATGGACTGATATGGTGCCCTGAGTTTGAACTTCCAAAATGCAATTTAAATGTGGCTTCAAATGATCCCAGATGCCGCTGTAAAAGATCCCAGCCGAGGAAGAAGAGTCTTATCTAGCGAAACGATCGGTTATTTTCATTTAAAAAAAAAAACAATTTAAATACTTTGTAATCTCAAACTCAAACTTTGTGTATTCTGGCTCAAGACAGTTAGGGTATATCGAAAAACTTCAAAAACAATTTCAGAATCATCCTACATCGCTGCAGATTTTCCGACCCAGTCTTTGCAAAGTGAACATGCAAAGAAGATCAAACACCCTTAACAAAAAAGGTAAAACAGCGATATAGGGCGATTTTGAAGTTGAGGGAGAAAATACGAGTTTTTCGACATACCCTAACTGTCTTGAGCCAGAAAACACAGAGTTCAGGATGAGTGTTTGACATAAAAAAGTATATAAATTGTATTAATTTTTATGAAAATAACCAATCGTTTCGATAGATAAGACCCTTCTTCCTCGGCTGGGATTGTTTACAACCGCATTAGGGATCATTTGAAGCTTCATTTAAACTGCATTTTGAAAGTTCAAACTCGGGGCACCATATCAGTCCATTATATGGAGAAAAATTCTGAAATGTTTTCCTCAAAAAACATAATTTCTTTACAAATGAAGAAATAAAGATAAACATCTTGGATGACAAGTTGGTGTGTACATTACCTGTAAATTGTTGTTCTGGAAGTGGACTTCCTCCTTTAATGAGAAGCTATAATAACACAACAAGTCCTGTAAAGCCATGATTTACAGTGAATTTATAACAGCCAAAGTGCCTAAAACCCCCTTAGTTGTTATAAATTCACTGTAAACCACGGCTTCACGGGGCTTATTGCTCTTATAAAACCATTATTTGATATACATATTAAGGTTGCACAAAATAAAACGGAGCAAATAAAGTGTAATGATATTAAATAAAACATTATTCTTCCTCCAAACAACGTAATTCCTCAGAAACGGTTGTGGTTGCAAAAGAGTGGTTGCAGAGCAACACACAGATGTAAACAAAGGTGTATTTTTGTAGAGTAATTTACAGCAGCTTCGAACAAGGCTCAGCCAATCAGAATCAAGGACCAGAGCTATCCATTTCATAAAGGAATTCTCAAGATTAATCGGATTCATTAAATTCCTTAATGGCATAGTTCATCCAAAAATGAAAATTCTGTCATTATTTACTCACGCTTATGTCGTTTCAAACTCATAAGACCTTCATTCATCTTCGGAACACAAGATATTTTTGGTGAAATTTAAGAGCTTTTTGACCCTGCATAGACGGCAACGCAATTGACACATTCAAGGCCCAGAAAGGAGTAAGGACATTGATAAAATAGACACGAGTAGAAATTGTTAAAAAACAAAAAAGTTATTTTTGTTTTCTTTGCGCACAAAAAGTATTCTAGTAGCTTCATAAAATTAAGATTTAACCACTGATGCCACATGGACTATTTTGACAATGTCATTATTACCTTTCTGTGTCTTAAACGTGGTAGTTGAGTTGCTGTCTATGCAAGGTCAGAAAGCTCTCAGATTTCATCAAAAATATCTTATTTTGTGTTCCGAAAATAAGCAAAGGTGTTACAGGTTTGGAACGACGTGAGGGTGAATAACTGATGACAGAATTTTCATTTTTGGGTGAACTATCCCTATAAAAGCCCGACAGTGATGGCCTGGTTAAGCTGTATTGCCGATGCCAAATAGCACATGTAGAAGTGTTGAAACTGTTAAATTGCGTATGTGTGTTTTTGTTTAGATTAGAGAGACGCGTCAAACGATGCGGGACAGTGAGAGTGGGCTGGAGCGAATGGCTATAGGGCATCACATCGGTGATAGAGGTCATGTGATGGAACGCTCAAGGAACCGTCTTACAGGAGACCGTGAAGAGAGACAGGACTTCTTCAACCTGGAAGAGAGTGAGTCGAATCCTCCTTTCTCTTTTTCCTGCAGGCAACTGCTTAAATTTCGTCTCGGACCTTTGTGAAGAAATTCTCTTATTCACTATTGTAAAAATCACTCTTTCAGGTGAGGCAGCTGCCTTTGATGAAGAGTGGAGGAGAGAGGTGGGCCGGTACCGCCCCCCTAATGCCCGCAGTTTAGATTATGGGCGTGATCGGAGTGCAGGGGTTGGACAGCAGCTGGCCCTGACAGCGCCTCCGAGCTCCTCCTCCTCTCCCTCGCCTCGCCACGAGTCACCACGCCACCATCCTCCTCCCTCCCGTCCGCGCTACGACTGGTGAGAGGTATGAATCTCACTCTGACCAAATGAAACTTGTCTCTTTGAATTTGGATATTTGTTTTTTTTGGGGGGTTTTTTTTTTTACATGTTGTGCATCTGTTTACAGGAGGAGTTATCTAGCTGATGCTGTGAAAAGAGAGAAGAGGGATAGAGAAGAAAATTATAACCGATGGGTCAAATGTTTGATAGATCTGAACTGTCTCAATATGTGTAGTCAGCTCCTTACAGGGACGTGTGCTGGCATGAGGTATCATAACACAGGCTGAAGTTTTAGACTGCATCTCTGTTGTGTGGAATTTGGCCTGGCCTGTGTGCTTCATACCATGTTGCTATTCCCAAAAGCATACACACCAGCATTCATCATAACTCAGACAGCTCTTCAACCTTGTGATATATACATACACACAGACATCTTTGTATTTAAATGAATTCTCATGCTTCCAATATTTCAATATCCAAATATTTAATGATACACTACACATATATACACGCACGCACGCACACACACACACACACACACACACACACACATTCACAGTAAAGTCCGTATATGTTTGTGTTGACACTAGGGTATCTGTGGGTTTAACTGTAAAATGCTGACTAATTAAACTTATTAACTAATAAAAAGACCTTGTTACATCATTGATTGTGCCATGTTGCATCTATGCGTTGATAGTCAGAAATAGGCAACGGTTGATCTTTTCATTTTTTTTTTTTTTTTTGGGAATGATATACAAATGATATACAATACTGTTTAAAACTTTTTAGCTAAGATGCATGTTGATCAAAAGTGACAGTAAAGACATAATGTTACAAAAGCTTTTTAGTCCAAATGAATGCTGTTTTTTTTTTTTTCTTTTTATTCATCCTGAGTAAAATATCTTTTTTTTTTTTTTTCCACAAAAACATTGAGGTGCACAACTGTTTTCCATTTTGATAATAATAAATGTTGCTTGAGCACTAAGTCAGTATGTTAGAACCATGATGAAATCACTGCAATACATGGCTGCATAGTTTTCTACTAACAGATAAGAAACTCATTAATATATATATTTACCTTTTTTTTTTTTCTTACCTTTCCTCCATTCCATCTTTCTGATTGTCACTGATGGTCATTCTTTCCCTGTCCCCTTCATCATCTTTTTTATTGTTTAGTTTCTCAGCAGCACAAGCTTTGTCCTTTTTTTTTTTTTTTCCTTTTTCTTTTCCACTACAATTTCATTTTTTTCAATTCATCATTTTTCCCATAAAGGTGCTGTGTTCGTTTGATTTATCTTTCTATTCTTGTATTCTGCCATGCGCATGCATATAATCCAGGTCAATACAGTTAGGGTAGGTTGAAAAACACCCTTCTTATTTTCTCCTCCAACTTCAAAATCGTCCTACATTGCTGTTTTACCTTTTTTTCTTCTTCTTCTTTGCATGTTCACTTTGTAAAGTGAACATGCAAAAGAGTAAGTACTTCTGCAGCGATGTAGGAAGATTTTAAAGTTGGAGGAGAAAATGAGAGAAGTTTTTCGACAACCCATCATTTGAGCAGCGCACATCATTTGACTTCACCTGCTGGTTTCATTGGCTGTCAAGGTTTGTTTTGCTGACTGAACGGTTCTTCTATGGCATCACTGTGAAGAACTGTGAAGAAGCTTTATTTTTAAGAGTGTACCCTGTCTTGAAACAGAAAAACAATGCTCAGGCAGACCTAGACAAGACGAGCATTTGAGGTTTAAAAAAAAAAAAAATATATATATATATATATATATATATATATATACATATAAATTATTTATTTATTTATTTATTTATTTTTTAAAGAAAATAACAGATCATTTCGCTAGATAAGACCCTTCTTCCTTGGCTGGGGTTGTTTGGAGCTCTTTGAAGCTGCTTTTAAACTGCATTTTGGATGTTCAAACTCAGGGGCACCATAAAAGTCCACTATATGGAGAAAAATCCTGAAATATTTTCCTCAAAAAACATTTCTTTACAACTAAAGAAAGAATTGCGTGAACATCTTGGATGACAAGGGGGTGAGTACATTATCTGTAAAGTTTTGTTCTGGAAGTGAACTTCTCCTTTAATAAATTATCTTAACTATGAGCACACTGGTTTGTAGTGCAAACATAGTGCAAACAGTTTGCCATTTACTGCACATTGTTATTCTTCTCATTATTTGCCTATAGCAGATAATGAACCGGAAGTCTCACCCACAAGCTTACTTCTGCTTTGAAGAAAAGGTGGATAGAGAGATTTGCATATGCTTTATTTTTAAAGTTAATAATCTAAGTAAATGATTAGAATTTAACTTAAATCTATAGTAAAAATATCTGATTTTCTTGTACACTTGTGACAGACTTGACAGGATCCTACTGACCAAGACCTACTGAGAATTCAGGCCAGTGTTTCAAAAATACTTATCCAGATCTATTGGAGCAGGTTATTTCTTTGCTCGTCTTTCCCCAATTTTCTACTTCTATATTCTCTATTTTTGGATACTCCTTTGTGAAAAATGTCAGTGACTTTCCCACACTAAAAAAATTCAAGTACCTGCTGCTGAAGGTCAGTATGATCAGCTCAGTGACACACAAGAGAGACGGCTATAAAAAGACTACTGAAACACTGCTGTGCAGGACATAAAGTAATTGAGGAGAATGTTTAAATAGTGCGTCTGATGTTGAAACCATAAGAAACGCATACTGCATCTCTCCTAATGAGAGAAATCGTGCAGAGTTATAATAAAAAGCGTTATATAGAAGGCTTAGGTTCGGACTTCCGGTTCTCGCGTTTTGTTGATTAGCCCAGCAACATTTAGCAGCACTGATTCTTTTTTTTTATTTGTATAACTCTGCGTGTTATATTTGCGAGTTTCAGACAAAATATTAATCTTTGCATTAGTAGAGGGTTTTTCCAGTATCTCTTTCGTCAGGTTACGTCATTATGCCAGTAGAGGACGCTAAGTTGCGGTCTCATGAATCAGTGAATCATTCGCTGAACCGATTCGTTCAATTTGATTTTGCGGTAAAGGCTAGAAGGGATACAGCTCTGGCTACTGGGCATGCGCACACCAATCTAACGTTATTTTTGTCACACTGTACAACAATACTGTTTTTGTATTATAGTAAAGGCTAAGTTTAAAGTTATGGTAGGTGCAGACGTTAATAAAATGCAATCTAATAGGTAGAAAAATTAATTTTATTGTTAGTTTCCGGTCTGAGCTGTATCCCTTCTAGCCACTTTGGGTTCGTTTGAAAGTGGGTTCGAGGCAATTGAATTAAATTGTTTAGTTAAAGCAGTATCTCATGTCTCTTTCTAAATATTTATGTGACTGGCTTATTATTTTACAATGTTTAACAGAAAAAAAAAAAAAAAAAGAAGTCTTTGATCACACCTGCTAAATTATAAACTAATGATTAATAGGTTAAACAGATATAAAATCATGAATAATTATTTTAATCTATATCAAACCACTACTATTGCTATAATAGACACTTCTCTGCTGAAAAAACACACAATAGAAACCATCACAGAATTTATAATAGTTTCACGGTTATAATGGGAATTGTACTGGTTTTAATGGAAACTGTAATGGTCACCTTCTATCTGTGGCTTGTTAAAACCATGGAATATGTCCCAAAACACTATAGGAAACCTTTTTAATGTTTTTTATGGTTAAAAGTTGATGGTTTGTAATGTTTCAAATTGTATTTATAGTGGAAACCACTATAATTTCTGTGATGTTTTCTATTGTTTTGTGTTTTTTTTTTTCAGCAGGGTTATGAGTTGCTACAGATTTATGAATGTGTAATATGCAAAATGTAAATATATATGTGTGTTCCTTTCAGTCACAGGTTTACAGGTTGTTTACTGCAAACTGATCGTATGCCGCTCCCTGTTAAACACCTGCAACAGTAAATCAATGCAAAGTAGCTCTGCAGCCAGTCTGAGCTTCTCGTGCTTCAAACGGTAGATGGGGCGCTTACAGTCAGACGGCAGACATGATAACGCACGCGCACTTCTGCGAGGTTGGTTACCATGGTTACAACACAATGGGAGCCGGGACAGAGGTCTATTCGAAAGGGAAGAAAAAACTGCAGGAGAGAGAGGCTGAAGGAGATGGATTGTGTATGTATGTGTGTGTGTGTGTGTGTGTGTGTGTGTGTGTGTGTGTGTGTGTGTGTGTGAGAGAGAGAGAGACCGCTTGACTGGTCACTCCACTGCAGTCTTACAAAAAAGTACAGATTTGGGGAAGCTAGTTTAGCCTAATGCCATCTTTACAATGCAAAAGCAGCAGAGAAGCTAAATCCAAAGTGGCTTATATTGCACAAAAAGCACAATGGCAGGGTACAAGCATTTAGAAAATATCTTATGAAATTGTTTTTGAAGATATAAAGATTCTAGAAACATGAAATTATAAACATAAATTATTAAAATATATTTCTCTGTCGTGACAAAGACAGATTTTAGTACCTTTTTTATGTTACAGTGTGTCTTCACACAGTTTGAAACAGGCACAGTGCCACCTCAAAGCCCAGCCTGGGTAAAGACACTTTAAAGGATGTGTGAATTGCTGTTTGCGACTCATTTTCCTTCAATAATGTGACATATTTCCAAGTGAAACTCGTGAGACTGTAAAAGTCAGAGATGGTGCACTCATGCATAGAAAGGAGAACTTATAACAGGTACTCAACGTGATCTCACCTTACTGTGATAGTGAATAGCTTGTTCGTTTACTCCAGAACACACATTAGCTAGACCAGACATATGTGACCCTGGACCACAAAACCAGTCATAAGGGTCAATTTTATGAAAATTAGATTTATACATCATCTGGAAGCTGACTAAATAGTTTCCATTGATGCGTGGTTTGTTATGATAGAACAATATTTGGCCGAGATACAACTATTTGAAAATCTAAGGCAGGGGTGCTCAACCCTGGTCCTGGAGATCGACTTTCCTGCAGAGTTCAGCTCCAACCCTGACCAAACACACCTGAACCAGCTAATCAGGATCTGAAGGAGCACTTGATAATTACAGACAGGTGTGTTTGATTAGGGTTGGAACTAAACTCTGCAGGAAAGTCGATCTCCAGGAACAGGGTTGGGCACCCCTGATCTAAGGGTGCAAGAAAATCAAAATACTGAGAAAATCACCTTTAAAGTTGTCCAAATGAAGTTCTTGGCAATGCATATGACTAATAAAAAATTAAGTTTTGATATGTTTACCGTAGCAAATTGACAAAATGTCTTCATGGAACATGATCTTTACTTAATATCCTAATGATTTTTATCCTAATGATCCTAATGATAATTTGAAATAAAAAAAAAATTTGACACATACGACGTTTTGTTGGCTGCTGCTACAAATATACCTGTGCTACTTACGACTGGTTTGGTGGTCCAGGGTCACGCAAATAAATAAATAAAGATTGTTATTTATGATTATTATAATATGTGTATGATTTTGGCTTAAGAAATGGGCCTTTTATATTATTAAAAATGTATTGGATAAAGAAAATACTAGAATGAAGCCAAACTGATTGTAATTTTCCAAAGCAATCCCTAGATAGCTATTTGGTTAATATTATCCAATAGCCAGTGCGGCCTTCATGACATCAGCAGAAAGGAAAGTCGTTTCACAGGAAGAGAAAGACCTTATTTTTTTTGACTCATGTTACAAAGTCAAGCTGGAAATATATGAAGACCAGGAACTTCAAGAAAGTAAACAGGGTCCATTTTGGTTTCATGTTGACTCTTAGTTGGTGGAAATCTGTAGATAAGCCTCATAAACATGGATGCTTAGGTTTTGATGAACGAAATAGCCTATTTCAAATAATAACTTTGCAGAAATAATGGCACCCCTAGCTCATTAAGGCACTACAATTAGGCCCAATTAGTGCCCATTACCTAATCAAGCAGTTCTAGGTTAATTTCCTTAATTAAGTGTCGTAAATCGACAATTAAATAAGCAGTAATTTACATAATGAATAAATACCCTTATCTCGACATGTTTCTTCCATCGCTTCTCCTTGGCTTTCCTTTCCTACCTTGCCTTTTCCCCTGAAGACTAAGGAAAATCACGCCCCTTCTCACCCTCGAGTGGTCGTGCGTCCCTCGCTCACCCCTCCGTGAAGATTTGTGCCCGTACAGACTGCAAAAGAGTGCAAGTCGTCTTGACAGAGGAGCGGGAGAGGGGCAGAAAGAAAAGGGGGTGGGGAAGAATCAAACGTACGCATCAATTTGTACAGTCTTCAGCTGCACCCCGTTTTCTGCGCCGATTTCAGGGGGAGCGGCTGGGAAAACACTGCGTTATTTGCGGAGCCGCAACAATGTAAATCTTTCCGTGCATCGAGTTGCCTGTATGTTTGAACGCGTGTAGGTCAATGTACAGTACGAACGGCAGCAAGAGAGAGAAAGAAAGGGAGATACGCATCGCTGGATATTATAGGTAAGAAGAGGAGAAAATGGATGCTTATATTTGACTCTTTGGCCACGCTCAGATGGTTCCCCCTTCCGTCTTTGTGCTTTACTAATGTGCATAGATTGGGCTGAAATCGTATTGCAAATCGGGGTGCGTAACCACGCAGGTCTCGAGTGCTCACATTCCACGGAGCTCGACAAGAATGCCATTCGCCATTCTGATCCCAAATCTTCCTCATATGAGAAGGAAAAGACTGAAAGGGGGGCTACTCGCGACCCTTTCGCCTCGTCTTGTCAGGATTGAATGTGCGGTGCATTGTCTGAGAACTGTAATCCAGAGGTCGTCCAGTTAGTACAGTAGAGCACTGCCTCTGCATGCGTATCAATAACAAGCAGCAGAAGAATGGAAGAAAGGAACGTTGCGGTGCGTGGCCGAGCGATGATGCACATTCGGGTGTCTAACTCACCCCACCTTTTGGCATTGTGCTTTGACGTGCAAAAGAATTCAAAATCAAAGCTATTTCTGACTATATTTGTACATATGTGTATGAGAGGGGGACAGAGCGTATGATTTGTTGAGTGTGTGTGTGTGGCAAGCCATTTTAACATGTATTCCTTAAAACTGACTAGTACTCTGTTTTTTATATTACTAGTACTTTTCTAAATATGCCGTTACTAGTACGTAATCCAGTGTTGTGAACAGTATATTTTTCAGTTTTATTAGTACAACGCACTAGTAGGCAAATTATCCATTGCATAGTATTTATTTCAGCAGTGACAAGTAACTATTCCATTGTTAGTGGGAAGAAATTCCATTTTTATTAACCATTGATTAACCTTCTATTCTATTCACTTATATTGTGTAGTATTTAGTATGCATTCCAGTTGTTGCTGTTACCTATTTCAGTTTTGACGGTAACTATTTATTAGGTACTAGCTTGTATTTCAAATCATCCATAATATTCACAAAGTTATTAGCATTTAATCCAATTTTCTAGTACTGCCAGAATATAAACTAGTACCTGTTCATTAGATAATCATTTATAATATGTTTATTACATGTAAGATTTTAAAATAAAACTGTGAGGTAGCCATTACTCACTGATCATTTCTGGAAAAAAAAGAAAAGAAATTGGACCAGATTCTAATATTAGTATCTAATGCCAGTATTTTCTTATATTTACTTGCATACAGTCAAACCAAAATTTATTCCCTAAACATATCTCACATTATCACAGTTTATTCTCTATAGTTTAGAAAATGGTAATAAAATATGACAAGAACTCAGAGTTAAACTGTGCCAGAACAAATTCATCTTGATAATGTCAGATAACTTTGATAGAAAGGTATGTAATGGAATACAATAAACCAAAAATTCAGACAACTGTTAGTATGACAACATTTACACAACTATCAATACTTTGTTGACCAGTTACCAAGCAATGCTTAATTTTGTTCAGGCTAGTGCCCTGCAACCACTAGTAAAAAACTATCAAAAATGATATCTGGTGTCTGAATAATTTCTGGTTTGACTGTATATACTTATTATAGTAAAAGTCTTATAATCATGTTTTTTTTTTTTTTTTTTTTTTTGATTACCATTTGTATAAACACAGTTTATACCATAGTTAAACTATGGTTTAGCAAAACCATGGTTAATTTGTAGTTGCCAAGGTTTAACTATAGTAACCTTTTTTATTATTATTTGTAGTTAAACCATGGTTCATTTTTTTATAAGGGAAATATTTGAATAGATACTAATAGATACAACTGGAATACGTATTAGTCAAAAGTGAGTATTTGATACGTAAACTAACTTTACAATTTGTGTTGTAGCTAGTAGCAGTAGTCACTAAACTGAAAAAGATACTAGTCACTAATAATTGTTCATATTTAACAAATAAGTACTAGTAACATAGAAATAGATACTAGTTAGTTCTATAGAATAAATGTTTAAACTGCTTGCCATATGGTGTGTGCCTATATGTGTATACTGTATTGTAATGAAGGTATTTCTTAGATGCAAGTGTTTGCAGTGGGAGAGTGGATGGCTTTTGGTATGCATGGATTCTGGCCAAGATTTGGGTAATGGACTCCTGATGAATGAAGGTTCACCTGTAGACAGAGTGCTGGCTGCCTTTATTGTTTGTCATTTGGATATATTACCTTGTGCACACTGTAATTGGATCACAAATATGCTGATTTTACATTTATGGGACACACACAAGGTGCAGTCTTTGTGTGTTTGGCACTAGAATTAATTCTTGTTTTACAAATGAGTATTTTGTTAATTGTGGCCATGATGGAGTAGCCAGAGTGTTCACTGTGTTGGTTGTCAGCAGCCTGTAAATCTGTTTATATGAAATATTTATCAGCGCTGTGGTTTTTCTCTTGTGTTCAGTGGTTTGGGTGTAAATGTACATTTTGCAGTTTTGAAGGCGGCGCTAAATACACTCACTCACTTCTCTCAGTCTGTAAGTGTGCTATATATAGTCTCATTCACAATAAATGAAGTGTGTGTGCGTGTGTGTGTGTGTGTGTGTGTGTGTGTAAAAGAGAGAGAAAAAGAGTAAAGCTGATTTAAAATTCTGGAGTGACTTAGTTAATCTCCTACCCACACTACGTATCTTTTTGTCTCTTTCAAATTATTTATTATCTTTCTCTCTCTCTTAAACAAGCTAGTTTGTCAGCTGGTTTTTCTCCTGAAGAAATGTAGTGACTCTCATGGTTAAGTTTAGAATATGGGTCATGTGTTCAAAAGGCCGACATGCCTCAGATTTTGAAAAATGTGATTCACTACGACTGTGATGAGGTTAATTAGCAATGTTACTGTATGTCAGTGGATTATTGCATCGTTGCTAAGCGATTGTGTTTGAATTAGCCCAATATTGTCGGACTATAATTGATACATTATTCAAGAAACATATCTGTCCTCAAAATTAAAAATACATTGCTGTCAGTGAGGCAAGCTAGAAACAAAAGAAGGAAATCATAAGCAGGAAAGAGAGAAAGATGGAAGAAAAAACTATATCTTTGCTATAAAGAACCTTTCAGTCTTTTCTGACAGTGGTAAGAATTTCTGCACAGAGAAAATCAATGTAATACTTGAAATGTAAATGGAAACTTTTTCTTCTCATTACATAGTGTAAAGCATGTATTCGTGAGTATGTATGTACATACGTGGGTGTGTTTGAATATCGCTAAATATGTATTTCTGTACAGTTGCGTTTAGAGATTTGTGTGTATGTTGATCTTTGGTGTTAGCAGTGCCTCTCCCTATCTTGGCTGTAGTGGATGGTTTTTGCAGAGCTCCATTCAACATTGATGACTAAAGCTCAGCTTCAGAGTACCACAGACCCTCTGAAGTACCATGCAGTCCACACAAAAATATTTTTCTTATACTGTACAGCACTGCTGTTATCCAACACTGCACACAGTAAATCGTTTTAGCATCTAAAGTTTAGACATTGTGTTGATTACAGTTTGTTTAATCACAGAACATATAATCATTGGTTAAGACAGATGCATCAAAAACATTAGATTATCATTTTGCACTTACAGTGGACCAACTCATCCTTCATATTCCTGGTAGCACTGATAACTATAAGCATCGATAACAAATAGAAAAACATGTACTGTATTTATTATACTAATGCTATGGTAAAGTTTACTTTGACTTCAGTGGTATTCACTCTGTTTCCCCCAGGTTGTAAAGATTTAATGCTATGATAGACAGCCTGTAGGCCAACTGTCCTGATTGTGGTCACGCTCCCGCTTTCTGTAATGGCTGACTGGAAGGAATGGACCACATAGAGAGCTAGTCATGAAGACCCGAACCAACAAAGAATCGGTGAGGGCATTACTGCATACTGAGATCAGCATAAAAGGTAGACCATGTGTAGATATAAGTCTTTCGATCAGTCAGAACCATTTTCAGTGCGGCTGTATTTGTTTTTAAAAATATTTGGAGATCGTACCATTTATCAAAATGGCTTTTTTCTGCTTAGTATTTCAACACAACATACTTTTAGTTCCCGCTCCCGTTCTGTCACTTTATTCGTTTTAGTCTTATGCTGTAATTTTGTCATGCTGTCTTTCTTTCTCTTTCTTCTGTTTGTCTTTGCCCTCCCTCGGTCATGTTGGGCATGGCCACAGATGCCCGCTCGCAGTGGACGCAGAAGGGGGGCCAGCGAGGAAAGGAGGGGTAGACGTCCGCACCCCAGCCCCTCCCGAGCAGAGCGCATTGAAAGGCAAACAGTAAGATTTCTTGTATTTTCCTCCGTTTGTCTTTATTTCTCTGAATGTATTTTTTTATCTTCTCCATTGTCCTAGATTTTTTATCTTTGATAACCTTATCCTTGGTCCACCTCATCTCTTTTTTTATCTCTGCCATTGTATTCTTTTATGCCTTATCTTTTGAGTTTAGATGATCTTATCCTGAATGTTCATGATCAATCTTTTTCACAGTATTCCACACTAGTGTGCATGTACTGTATGTGTTGTGTGCTTTTGTTGGCTGTTTCGCATTCACTTGTGGGCATGTGAGCAAATTTAGATCTTTTGTTGTTGTTTTTATACAATGATATAAAATAATATAAAAGTACAACTGCCTCACATCATGATTGAAAATTATACTATTAAGCAAAGAACTGCCGGAGAGGAACTGGCTGTTGGGCGTTTCAGTCGGCGATCTCAAGGCCATGATTCATCAGAAAGTGAAGGGGAAGAGCATGTGCCACCGCCCAAAAGACAGAAAGTCCAGGTACTGGTAAAATTTTAGAAACATTGACTAAAATTCATTAAGTATAATCATTTTAAATATAATCATATTTGGTTTTGCCACTAGGACTCATCCAATCCCCCAGCTCCACCCCTTTCAACTAACACTCCAACTTCAGCTCCACCTCCAACGTCAAGCAACAGTCAATCGAGAGAAAGTGACAATGAGGATGGCCAGTCACAAGGCAGTCGGAGCTCAGTTGGAGGCAGCTTAGCCAATAGTAGCAGCAGCATAAGCAGTGGACGGGACATTGACCAGGACAATCGATCCTCTTCTCCCAGTCTCTCTGCTTCCCCGTTGGCCAGTTTGGATTCCGAATCCGACTCTCCGGATTCCCCAAAGCAGAGTGATAAAAACAAAGATGGAGGTTCATCAAAATGTGTGGCAGAGGAACGGAGAGGCTCAGGGAGAGGTGAGGATGGCAGACCAGAGGACCAGAGGGACACTGAGGGAGCAATGGAAGGAGATTTGTCTTCCTTAAAGTCCTCATCATCCCTCTATACATCTCACCGTGGAATGGTGGACAGTGCAAGTGATGCAAGTAGCAACAGGAAGTCGTACTTCCCCCTAGATTCCAAACTTGCAAGCAAAGTGGAGTATACCGGTCCTGGTGGTCCTGAGACACTACACACCTGCAGTCGCATCCCTTCTAAAGCAAGCACTCAGTGTGGGAAACCTGCCGTGGGAGGAGCTGAGTATTCCCATGGGAATTCAAATGTGAGCCATGGACCGACACTCCCACCTCCACCTGCCCTGAAACCTCTAGAGGTGGGGCAGAATGCTCCAGGTGGGGAAAGTAAAGCAGACAAACCTGAGAAAGGTGATAAGTCTGTTCCACCCTCTTTGCTTCCACAAACTAGTATCGTTTCCCAGCAACCTCCTCCTCCCAACACTCACCATTACACCCCCACCAGCTGGTCAGGGGGACCTCCCTCTAGTTGTCCTGGCAACTGGGGATATGTACGTTACCCAGGTAACCACCACACACATCCAAGCCAGCAGCCCCCAGTGCAGCAACAGCTGCCCTCTGTATACAATTCTCCTTCATCCACCCGACACTCCTCCCACCCACCTTACCTATCTCACCCTCATCCCCACCCACACAAAGAGTTCCTGCCCAGGTATAGCACTGCAGCTGAGCGGGAGAGGGGTGGGAGGGAATTTGCCAACAGAGACTTCCCTGCTAGTAATATCAGTAGCAATGCAAACAGCAGCAGTGGTAGCATCTGTGGTAGCACTTCTGGTGGTGGAGCCCCCAACTCTAATGTGGGCCGAGATTTTGGGAACTCACTACCTGGACAGAACAGAGAATATAGTGCAAACCGGGATGGATCTGCAGGACCACCGAGTGGTCGGGAATATGGACCAGGGTTTAGAGATCGGGAGCGAGGAACTGGGAGGGAGTTTCCTTTGCAAAACCAGCAGCTTCAAGCACAGGGCCGAGAGTTTGGAACTGAAAGCACTGGAGGGGGTGGATGTCATCCAAGAGAAAAGGACAGTAGGTGGGGAGATTTAGCTGGCCAAGTTAGGGAGACAGGGAGTAACAGTTATGCTGGTAATGCCAACCAAGCACCTGTAGGTGCCCCTCCATCTGCTTTACCTTCGGCGACCCTGGTGAACCGTGACCCAGCCAGTTCACCACAAAGCAACTCTGGTCATCCTCCCTTTTCCTCTGCAAATTCCATCCCCACAAGTAGAGACTATCCCTCTCCAATGGATGCAAATGTGCAGCAGACTCTACAAGTACAGAATCCCCAAGCACCTTCCAATACTGCTGACATTCCTCCCCCTCCACACTATTTAAGAGAGTACCCTCCTCCGGGGTCAAAGGATCCTTACCCACCCCCTGGATCGACCTCTTCTTCTGTCCCACTTTCTGGTGTGCCAAGGGAGTTCCCAAGCCCACCTGGACTGGCCCCAAATCTTACTCGGGAGTATCCTGGAGCACCTCCACTTCCACATCACCCTCACTATCCTGGCCAGACAGCCTTGCCTATGCAGCACAGAGACAGAGAGAGGGAAAAGGACAACACTACATCTACTCTTCATTCAAATCGCAATCACCCTCCATCCCTTTCTCCTTCATCAAGTGGTTCTGGATCTAGCCATCCCACCTCTACTTCTTATCCCCCTCCACCCTCCACTAGTTCACATTGTCAGCCCCCATCCATTACACCCCTTCCAGGCAATCATGCTCGACAGGGCCCATATTCCTCATCCAATCAAACTCCACCAACTCCACTCTCTCCTCTTCCCAGTCCCTCAACCAATCCGATGGGAGGGTTTACTCCTTTTCCATCAACTTCTGCTCCTTCTGTTCCACTTCCTGCAACAGGTGTGTCCACCGCTTGTCCATCGGGTTGCAGGCCTACTCCATACCATGGCACTTTAAGCAGTCATACTCCTTTCAGTAGCTCTTACCATGGCAACGGAAACCATGGAAATAGCAATGCCAGTGGCAATGCTCCCAACAACAGCAATAGCACTAGCACTCCATCATTATTGCACTCCCCTCAAAACACTAAAGTACAACCGCATCTCAGTAACCCAAGTCATAACAACACTGCTTCAACCCCCAGCACATCTGTTGGAGTAGATGGTCAGTCTGATTCATCTTCTGGCCCAGTGCCACCACCTGTCATTAAGGAGGAGCCAGTAGAGGAGAGAGAGGAGTTGGAGAGCCCTCCTCCAGTTCTCCGAAGTCCTTCCCCAGAACCAAAACCTGTTGACATTCCAATTCATGCCAGCCAATCAGCTCGGTAAGACCAGGTGTTTCACTAAAATTAAATCTAATAAAACATCAGATGAATTAAGAATACAAACATATCAGAACTATCTTACCACTGATATAAAAAAATAACACCACTTTTATATCACATGGCTACTGATCAGGTGAGAAACAGGTTTTAACATGTACAAAAACCAATAATCAATTGCCAGGGAAATACAGAGGATTAGAAGATAACCTGATGTGATACCTGATTTAACACACAAATTGGTTCCAGATGATTTGTTAAATGTGTTGTTTTGATTGTATTTACCTGTCTGATGATTGATTGTTTACCTCATGGAAAAGATAAAACCTTTTTGGTTTCAGGTTCCACAGGGTTCTTGATCGGGGTAGTGGGAACTCTTGTGCCCGTAGTGATGTTCTGTTTGTTCCACTTGATGGTTCTAAGCTTTGGAAGAAGAGAAATGAGGCCATAGAACGTGCTCGTAGAGAGGTCGAACAGCGAGCAAGAGACCTGCGAGAGAAAGAGCGGGAACGAGAGAGAGAAAAGGAAAGAGAGAGAGACTTGGACAGACATCTTCAGGTAAGAGACAGCAGAGCTTGTTAGTAGCATTCCAACAACATTTTACTAGTTTGTTCTCACTACAAAATATGGGAAATACTTTTTCATGTCACGGCGGTGGAGTTTGTGTTTTTTGTTTTGTTTTTCTGTAGTTATTAGATTCTTTCCACATTACTTGTCAGGTTCTTTATAAACATTTTTCTTTTTTCAGCCAAAGGACAGTGGCACAAGTGCAGGATTAGGAGCTACAGCCCCACGACAGGGCTCTTCGCTCTTCTTTCCTTCTTCGTCCTCTATCCTTCTAGACCCTTCATCATCTTCCTCATCCTCTGTGAACCCCTCGCACCCAGCAGTCCATCCACAGCACCACCCTGCCCACCATGCCTCACACCCCCACTCGATTCACCCCTCTCATCCTCTGCATCCCTCTCTCTCTCATTCCATTCCTCATTCTCTTCTCCTTCCTTCCATGGCAGGGGGTGCTCCAGTTGTTGGAGGCCCTCAGGCTGCTCTTGGCATTGGGCTTGGGGGTCCATACTTGGGGCCTGATACCCCAGCCCTCAGAACCCTGAGTGAGTATGCCCGTCCTCACGCTATGTCTCCGCTGAGCGCTGCCAGCCGTGCACAGGTACACCATCCTCACCTTCACCACCACCACCCTCACCCGCATGCACACGCACATGCCAACGCTCATCCCCATGTGCATCCTTCATTTTTCCTGTCCCAATTCCAAAACCCAGCTCTCGCACACCCCCACCACCTTCCAGCCGATGCTGCCACGGCTGCTGCCATTCTGGGCTTTTTATATGGGGGTGGGCTAGAGGGAGGCCCCGCCCATCCAGGGCATGGCCCCGGGCCTGGTGGGTTAGCTGGGGCGGGGCTTGGAGGAGTGGGATTCCCTCATGCTGTAGCAGCTCAAAGAGAGCGCGTGAAGCCAGGATTTGAGTTTAAGAGCGAGGAGCGTGTCTACACAGCTGGAGCCTTAGCCGACCCGGCAATAGCTTTGTCACACGCACACTCGCACACACACTCACACTCCTTGCTGCTGGGGGGCGGGGCTGGAGGTGGGGCTCCTGGTAGTGAGGTTGCCCTTTATGGTACAACTCCACCTCCTGCACCGCCCCCTCAAGCTTTAGCCACAGCAGCTAGGAATCCAAATCCTGTTCCTCCACCTCTGTCAGTCCCACCCACATCCTCTATTCTCCCAGCCACACTCCCCACCCACCAGGCTCCCGCCGGAGCCCCAGTGACACCAGCAGCCCCTGCCCCTCCCCCTCAACCTCCTCCCCCACCACCTCCTCCTCCAACAGCCTCATCTCTTCATCACCCGTCTCCACATTCTACCTTTCCAAATACACACCCTTCTTGTCAGCCCCCACCCCTCCCAACTCAGGCTACGCCCTCTGAACGATATCCCACCCCCGTTCGCACTCCTCCCAGCACCGAACGTGCAAGGAGTGTGGAGAGGGAAAGGGAGAGAGTGATGCCTGCCACAGAGAGGGAGCGAGAGAGGGATAGGGAAAGGACAGGGACAGGTGGAGGAGCAGCAGGAGGAGGCACAGCGGCTGCAGGAGGCACAGGAGGAGGAGATTCTCTCGGCCGGCTACAGATGCTGAACGTGACTCCTCATCATCACCAGCATTCACATATTCACTCTCACCTACATCTGCACCAGCAAGACACAGGTATTCACCATACACACACACACTCACACTTTACACAGGACACTCTATTACAACGTAACAATTCTAGGAAATTCAAAATATGATTCTGTCAATATTAGGGATGGGTCAGGATGGTTGACTATTCATGTGTTAATCTCAAAATTTCTGTTGAAAAATGTTTGTTGACGTTTTTTTCCATTGTCAACAAAGCTGAAAAATGTGAATTGTGGTAAGATTAATAACCAAATTAAAATTCAAACACACTTTTGACAAAGATGACAACTAATTAAAAGAGTGAAATCTCGCTATAGGATAGGCTACTTTGAGGCTGTCAGCATCACAGCAGCCATAATAGTATCACTTCTGTTACAAATTTAGCAACATCAACAATACAGTTACTGTTTCACTTGGAAATACGACAGGGAAGAAGAATGGCAGCACTGTTCCTGTACAAAAGAATTTTTACCTACAGTGCCACTGGGAAACTGTGCTACTCTTATTAAATTTCCCACTTTTGTTTTGTTACGTATTTGGGTGGCAGCCGCGGGAGGGGTACACCCCCTGATGGATCCGCTGGCATCAGGGTCTCCCCTGGCCCGTCTGCCATACCCAGGGGCTGCTCTTGGGCCTCCCATCCTGGCACACTCCCTCACTGACAGCGAGGTGCTTCGACAGCAGCTCTTTGGTAAGAGGTGTAATGATGTTCTGTTGCGATATACTTCATGGTTCTATGTGGTAAATGATTTCTGCACTTGTTTGCATGCTGTGTACAGGCGGTCCCTTCCGTGAGATGCCCCAGTCCTCGTCTCTGGGTGGATCCATGTCTGCAGCACACCAGCTCCAGGCGATGCAGCAGGCTCAGAATGCAGAGATTCAGTTCCAGAGGCTTGCCCTGGAACAGCAGTGGATCCACCACCATCATCACTCCCTTGCCCAGGACGAGTACTACAGGTAAGTGCATACGTGCATACTGCACATAGACGTAAATGCATAAGATTAGCAATAGGCAATACCACTCTTCTTTATTTTTACCTTTCTAATGCCATTTTTCTAACCTAATCAAATATATGCATCATATTTTGTGTCATTTTTAAATTTAAAGGAGCAGTCCACTTCCAGAACAAAAATTTACAGATAATGTACTCACCCCCTTGTCATCCAAGATGTTTATGTCTTTCTTTTTTCAGCCGTAAAGAAATTCTGTTATTTTCTCTATATAATGGACTGGTATGGTGCCCCGATTTTGAACTTAAGTTTGAATTTAAATACTTTTTAATCTCAAACGCTCGTCATGTCTTACTCTCCCTGAACTCTGTGTATTCTGGCTCAAGACAGTTAGGGTATATCGAAAAACTCCAATCATAGTTTCTCCCTCAACTTTAAAAATCATTTCAAAATCATCCTACATTGCTGAAAAAGTACCGGTACCCAGTCTTTGCAAAGTGAACATGCAAAGACGATCAAACACCCTTTTCAAAACTGGTAAAACAGCGATATAGGACGGGAGAACATGAGATGGGAGTTTTTTGACATACCCAAACTGTCATGAACTGAAAAAAAAAACAGTTCAGGTAGACAGAGACAAGACGAGCATTTGAGATTAAAAAGTATATAAATTGTACTATTTTTATGAAAATAACAGATCATTTTGCTAGATAAGACCCTTCCTCCTCAGCTGGGATCGTTTACAACTGCATTTGGGATCGTTTAAAGCCACATTTAAACTGCATTTTGGAAGTTCAAAATCAGGGCACCATATCAGTCCATTATATGAAGAAAAATGCTAAAATATTTTCCTCAAAAAACATAATTTCTTTACGACTGAAGAAAGAAAGACATGAACATCTTGGGTGACAAGGGGGTGACTATAGTAGGACACTATAGGGCTGCTACCAATCAAATGAAATCATTTGCAGTGCACAGAATCTGCATCTGAAGTGTCATTTAGATGCGCAGACTGTTTAATGCAAGACATGAATGCAGTTAACCTGCAGTTACAATTGCATAACTGTTTTGATGTTTAAAAAAAACATTGAATACTGCTATTTAAAATAGTTTTTAGGGAAAAAAGGAAAATATACTTTAAACATAAACCTAAAATCGGCAGTAGATGGCGGCAGATTACTGAATGAGTCATTGAGTCATTCATTCAGCTGATTCGTTCAAACGGCTGATTGATTCAGTAACTAAACTCTGTCTTGTGTTGCTCCGAGACTGAAAGCAGTTCTGCTGTGGCTTTGTTTGAAATAATTTTCATTGAGGAAATAGAGAAAATTATTTTTAACAATAACAAATGTTTTACCATGACTTCTGATACTAAGCAGTTTTGTGAAAGCCACAAGTCAGTGAGATTAGAGATATTGCTGTTACCATGGAAACGAGAATTGTGCAAAAAAGGATCAGCATTGAACTCCCATTCCCATGAAGCACTGCAAATGTTGTAACCAGGTCTCACTACACTATAAAACAACTTGCATACATGAATATTTTGCTTTAAACTTACATTATACATAAAAATGAGTGACTGGAAGATTTTTGATTCAATTAGTCATTAGCAATGACTCATAGTCTGGATAGTTCATTGCCTCATAAAAGATGTCACATACCTTTTGCACCTTTTTCTTTTTTAAGTAATTTTTGTGATTCATGTTGGAGCTGGATGGTTTGGTTCATGACTTATAACTCTTTATTGAGGAACATTTTGAATTCCCTGTGGAAAAAATGAATAAAAAAGTGGGTAGCCACTGTTCTGTAGCATTATCTCCATTCAAATATACATTTTTATAAAATCAGTAATTATTGATATTTAACAATGTATTTTTTTAATCAGTATAAATAGTATGGGCAACAGAATGCTGTTGCCCATACCTAAACAACATATCAAATCATCTTTGACCTTTGCCCTCTATTGCAGCCACCTAAAGAAAGAGAGTGACAAAACGCTGTGAGAAACACAGAGGACATGAAGACAAGAAAATGAAGAAGGGATGAAGTGCAAATAAAAAAGAAACAATCATTTCGAAATTCAGCACTGAACGACAACAAATCTGGATAGAGGTTTGGATGTGACATCAGAACACATATCATTAAATCTGAACTAACTTAAACACAGGTGCAACAAACAATATGTATATTCCAAAAAAGGTGAGATTTATAACTCTGGCACACAGCCTAGACACTGTGGCACTGAACGGTTATTCCCACACGTCATGGAGGATTCCTCATTGTGTTATTTCAAACACCAGGCAGAGGAGTTTAGGCCGTGGATCAGTCTATGTACACAACATTATGCCAGAGAGAATGTCTAAGAATCAAGTTCACTTTTATGTCTTTGCATGTAGCTAGATACAAAAAGCCCAATGGGCTTAAACTCTCGATCCGTTTTTTTCTTGTTTGTTTGTTTGCTTTTGGAAAACTTTACCACTCTGAAAGAGTGTTTATGAAAGGGTGCATGAGATGAACAGCTTACCTTCATAATGTTTCTTTATCGTGTTCTTATTAAAATTATTAATGTTGTTTGTTTGTTAATAATTATATGATTATATAAACATTATTTTTTATTATTTTTTTACATTTTCATGGTACCGCTGTTAATTTTTTATTTTTTATGTTGAATTTACCTTGTGGGGAAAAAATGCAAGATAAAAAAATAATGAAAAAGAAAAATCTGGAAATAAAATACCATTTTTTTCTATAAGTCCTTCCTGTGTGCATTTTATTGTGTGCAGCTGTGTCTCTGTGTATGTGAGTCACGTACATATACTGTCAGTTACTGTCAGAGAGAGGAAAAAAATAATTTAAACTTGAATATTTATATTTATCGTTTATACCTCTTCCAGAACTGAAATTGTAACACCTGACACGAAAGTAGCATTGTAAGTATAGCTGTCTTGTTGTTAACTAGTGACGTTGTTTCATGCACGCAAACTTAACGTATGGTTTCCTCTTCCTGTTTTGTAGTTGTGGGGAGCTGCAAATGCAAGCTACACAGTCAAGACACTGTAATAAAAGAGCAGGCCTTTTCAAAGCACACACAGTATCCAAGGAATATTGCATCGCTTAAGACACTTTTGTTCCTCTCTCATCTCTTTCTTTTGCTGTATACACATAAGGAATTGCATAAGTGTGGCTAATAAGAGACACATGCAGCAAGCAGGAGACAGAATCATAGCGCTGCAGTGGGCAGCAGTCAGTGTGGGAGGAAAAGAATGCAAGACAGTACAGAGAAGAGGAATAGACAAAATAAAAAGAGAGAGAAAAGGATTGTGTTTTACAGTTGTTCAGCTTTTTTCAGCTGTAATCTGAAACTGTCTAAAAATGACATCTTACCAGAACAGCATACGCTGCTACAGAAATGCAGGGGACATCTTGACAAAATACACACTAGTCACTGAACATCATCTTTGATTTTGTGTGGTACTTTAATTTTAAAAAGAAAGACCACCATAATGTTAGCTAAAGTTCTGGCAAGGTTTGTTCGAAGATCTCGTCTCACGCTGCCGTGGCAGATGTTGTTCGGCACTTTTTAACATGTTTATACATCATTCTTGAAACGTTTATTCTTTTTTCATTGTAATTGGATGTTCGCCTAAAAATGTTACCACAATGTTTTCGCTAATGTCCGCAAAGCCAGTGCTGTTAAAGTTTTAGTTCACTTTCAGAATAAAAATTTCCTGATAATTTACTCACCCCTATGTCCTCCAAGATGGTTATGTCTTTCTTTCTTCAGCTGAAAAGAAATTAAGGTTTTTGAGGAAAACATTCCAGGATTTTTCTCCATATAGTGGAAATGGTGCCCAATGGGTTGAAGGTCCAAATTGTAGTTTCAGAGCGTCTTCAAAGGGCTCTACACGATCTCAGGTGAGAAATAAGGGTTTTATCTAGTGGCCATTTTCTTAAAAAAAAAAAAAAATGAGATGGAGTTTTCAACCCTACCCTACCTTTTTGAACCAAAGTACACAGACGGACAACTAACTTTGACTTTAAATTTTCTGACAAGAAAAAAAGTGACTTATTTCAATGAGATGACGCAATGCGTGAAGACACATGCACATCGCAGAGCTAGCGCAAAACCAGCGATTCTTTTTTTAGAAAATGACCCATCATTTTGCTAGATAAGACCCTTATTTCTCCCCTGGGATTGTGTATAGCCCTTTGAAGCTGCAGTGAAACTGCAATTTGGACCTGGATGACAAAGGGGTGAGTAAATTATCAGGAAAATTATATTCTGGAATTAAAATAAAACTGGACCCATCTAACATTCAGAAGACAATGAGAAATTAGCAAAACATGCTTAGGACATCATAAATTACTTCAAGGACAAAGAAAATCATCATTAGCCTAATATTCAAATGAACTCTAACTCTATTTTGCAGTGCATCTAATAGGATGTTTAGCTTCCACTAAAATCAATTGTTTTACTTTTTAAATTTTAATAGATATTAGGTTAGTTAGCAGGTCATTTGAACATACTCTGTTTAGAGTACTGGAGTAGAGTTGTTATAGGACCTAAACGCATCATATGACATTTTTGAGCCTCAGGATTTGTTCTGCCCTCTCTGTGAAGTGCAAATAGTGCAAAAGTGGGTCAATCATTTCCCAGTCACCTTGAATAAGTGTGCCAAAAAGCCCTACATACATGTATCATTAGCTGTCTGCACCTTATGAAACATCCTATTGTTCTATGTTAGTGATGAATTTACAGAGACCCCACCAAATTCACAAAGTCTGCAGATCAAATTATGTACTATAGAGTGAATCTATGAAACCTATGCCACAAGCATTTTTTAATCATCAGAGGTTCAGTTGAGAGTGAAATGCATATGTGTACACAAACACCGGCAGAAACCTGTGTGACTATGGTGAAACACACACACAAATCTCTAACAATGAAGGTGTGTGAGGTGAGTTTGTCCTGATTCGATTGATCTCATGATGCTACTCACATTACACCATTAGATGGCAGCACCACCCCATTATGTAGAAGCAAAAACAATAGCAATAGCCAATAATACATTGTATGGATAAAAATCGATTTTTATTTTATGGCAAAAATCATTAGGACATTAAGTGAAGATCATGTTCCGTTAAGATATTTTGTAATTTTAATTGACTTAAATTTAACTGATTAGTAATATGCATTGCTAAGAACTTCATTTGGACAACTTTAAAGGAGAAGTCCACTTCCAGAACAACAATTCACAATAATTTACTCACCCTCTTGTCATCCAAGATGTTCATGTCTTTCTGTCTTCAGTCGTGAAGAAATTATGGTTTTCGAGGAAAGCTTTTCAGGATTTTTCACCATATAATGGACTTTTGGTGCCCTGAATTTGAACTTCCAAAATGCAGTTTAAATGCAGCTTCAACGGGCTCTAAACAGTCCCAGCCGAGGACAAAGGGTCTTATCTAGTGAAACGACATGTCATTTTTTTTTCAGAAAATAAAAACTTGTATACTTCTTAAGCACAAAATAGCACAGGCTCTGGGATGCGCGTTCACGACTCTACCTACTACTGAATCACATCGAAAGGTCACGCGGAACTACAGACCCAGTGTTTACAAAGCGAACGCGCAAAGACTATGAAAGTGCAAGTAAGTCAAACGCTGTTTACAAACAAAAAGGTACAACAATGTCGGACGGTTCTTAAGTTGTAGGACAAAATAACATGGAGTTTTTCGACATACTCTACCTTTTTGAGCCAGAGTACGTTACACAGACGACGAACTTAGACGTGATTGGTAGTGATGGGAAGTTCGGATCATTTTACCAACTCGGACCTTTGAATTTCGTTCAGCAAAATTCAGCAAAAAACGAATCTTATTTCGAGTCATTGCGTTCATTTTAGCAAAATATAATTAAAATGTTACGTGTTACTTCCCTAACACATCTATTGCTTACTCAAACGTTGATCACACTACAAACAAGACAAAACTATAATGCTATAAGAAACAGAAAAGATTAATTAATTGTTTACCTGGGTCTTTCGTCTATGATTAGCTCACTTCACCTCTTATCTGACAAGTTTTTGGGTTTGAGTCGTTCATCACATGAAAGCCCCATAAGCTTAACCCATGCACACACACACACACACACACACACACACATATATATATATATATATATATATATATATATGAAGAGTTCAGATGCAAAAGCCTCTAAATACAAAACTTTGAATATGGCTATGGCTATAGATTATATGGCTTTTCTCGGGGTTATACCATTTGATTACACTAACAAACTTTGTCAAAAAAGGTCAGAGACTTACTGTTTTAGTTTGATGTCTGGGCCAGACTGAAACGTCCAGTAGGGGTCACTCTTGGTTGGTTTTTCACAGAATATAGATGGGAACCTTCCCTCAGGTAACAGGTGTTCACTGAAAAGAGTATATGCAGTAATAGGATCAAGTATAGACTATGGCAGTATAGTATATTGTTCTGCGAGTAAAACTCTGCTTAAAAAATCTAAAATATTACAGTCACAGGCTATGCGTTTATGTAGTGAAGTTTTTAGAACTTCTCCAGTGACTGCTTTACAGGTAGAGATGGGAGAAATGCCCTTAGAACTTCGTAGGCTACAGTTGAGGATGAGATACTGGGCTGGGTCACTCAGAACACCAGCCAGTTCAAATCTTTTGAAAGACTGTTGGGAATATGAATATAAAGATTAGCGAGCTTCAGATGGACAGTAAAGAAGGCAACAGGCAGATTAGGGTTGAATAAATATGAAATTACTCCATCTGTAGCTATTCCAGTGGTACCCCCCTGAACATTTCAAATGCCTTTGGTTGACTTTCAAATACAAAAAGAAATAAGTGATAAGGAGAAGACAATTCAGTAGTTCAACAGTAAGTATATTCAAAGTTACAGATATATACGGAAGGGTCGAAGGATCCTGAATCTGGAAGAACAGCAGCAGTAGTATATATTCCTGCATTTAAAACAAAAGTAGCCAAAAGAATTTCAGATCATTTATCTGTATTTACGACGAAGAAATACAACCCACTAGAGTACATTATCTGTAAATTTTTGTTCTGGAAGTGGACTTCTCCTTTAATGAAATGAGAGTTCGTGGAATGATTTCAAAACGGAACCTGAAGTTTTCATTCAACATAAACAGATCTGAGAAAGCAGTGGCTGGCAATCATACATGATTGTTTCACCACAGGGTGTCAGTGCTCTACACTCGTGGCCTAATCGCAAGGCTGCAGTGTATGAGATCTGATGAATAAGATCATAAAGAATCTTTATTTATCTGTATTAAATATGTTAGTCACTATTCTGTGTCATTTTCTGTCATCATTTCACTGTCGCCTAATGCCAAAATATGAATGTTCAAAGTAGTCGCACTGTATGTATTGATGTCACTGGAAATCTAGTGAACACTGTCCCAACATGCAGTTAGCAGAGAACTTACAAGTGCCCGAATTCTTGTACACAATCTACTGATTCACGAACTTAGGAGCTAGGGAGCTGATTGAGATGCACACAGTGAAAGAAGTCTTAACCGTAACAAATTTTGACAAGGGGCTAGTTGCACTCACAAGCCCTGCGGAAAAGTGTCAGTGTTGCCAGATTTTCATAGAAAAAAATAAAAATAAAATAACAACAAACATCAAGGATATGCACAAAACACAAATGCTACCAAACCAAATGCTTTGTTTTATGATGAATAAAACACTGAATGTTTTATGATGAATTATATATCTCATATCTGCAACAGACCATTTTATTACCTCCATCAATTGCCTAGCTTTATGAGCTAAGACTAAACAACATGCCTGAATGCGCTTGTAAATATGAGGACATGGTAACACTGTAAGACAGTGCTCTAACCACTGAGTGGCTCTAACACAGCACGTCAATCAGCAGTAGTTTAATTAAAATCGATGGAAAAAAAGAGTCTTTAGCCAAAAAATGGGAGATACCAAACCACTAACCACTGACTTTTTTAATTTTTCCAAAGGACAAAACAACAAACTGTATGTGCCCAGGGTTATCAGTAAACAACTGATAAAGCAAATTGCATCAAATACATTTCCTCCTTCACCCTGCCTGAACATCTCCATGACAACAAGATTCTGGTAAACACAGCTAAAACATCATCTTTCTTGGAATTAATGCTTTTCTTAGAAACAGCTGGTTAGAGAAACACACACATTTGATTCTGTTAACCCTTGCAAAAAAGCACTTTCCTGGAATGTTCTCCTCAAAAACCTTAGGTTCTTTTGCGACTGTATCATATGGAAATGAGTAAATTATAAGGAATAATATATTTCTGATAGTGAGCAAATCAAAACTGAAACTTGTGTAGATTTCTGTAGGCCCTTGATAAGATACTGGTCTAACCACATCTGCCCAAATCTATGGTTTCGACTTGGACGGCCCTGCATGTGACTAACTGTAAATGGCAGTTTGAAAGGAAATAAATACACACTTGTGAGGAAACGCCCTTGAAGATGGCCTTGTAGATCTTTGTAATAGATCTTATCTTAATGAAGAAAGATCTTGACCAAGATTAGAAAATAACAGAAACCAATGATAGTATTGACTGTCTGTCAGGCAAGTGTTTTTACATTTAAAAACTTAAAGTCATTTAAAATTGTATAGAAAACCAATATCTAAATGTAAACAGATTCTCAGGAGCAGCAGTTAAGCAAGCACTGTTAAACTATGAGGCCCATAGTACCTTCACAATCCTCAACGTTGTTTATTGTGTGGAAAAGATAAGTAAAATATTAGGTTTTCCAACAAAAAAAAGGTTGCAATTTTTAAACTCACTAATAAATATGAAAGCTGGTGTTAAGATGTGAATGTGTGTGGAAAAGACAGAAAGTACCACACAGTACTCTTCATAAAAAGTAGAAATATATGAACAGTCAGCACAAACAAGTCTTACAAAATTAGTTTTCTAGGTGCAGCAAAAGAGAAGTACAAAAGTGGGAATAGTTTCTGTCCGTTTTGGCTATATGTAACTGCGTGTGCACTTAAATGCAACAGCCCAATATATTTAAATTAGTTCTACTAGTTCTTATCTTCTACAAATCAAAACATGCTTTCAAACTTACAAACTTACTTATCTCACACATTGTGTCTTTCCGTCTGGAGCATTTTGTCATCTGTATGCTGTCATAATGTCTTTTTATGCAACAACCTGGTGGGGTTGTTGGGTCAGGGATTAGTCAATCACATGTTAATACCAGTAAGTTTTCTGGGGTTTACAGACAATCTAATAATACCACAGCAATAAAAGAAAATGAGAAGTAGCTAAATGAAAACATTTGATTCACAGGAGAAGCAAAGTTACTCAAGACTTCCACTGGAAAAAAAAGATCCTTAATACGTCACAATACACAAAGTCATTTATTGCACAGGAAAGATGAATAAAATAAAGGCATACAGACACAAAAAAAAAGTAACAAGTTTATAAAATGATGAAAGCTGATGCCCTGAAGTGTAAAAACAGTTTGGTAAAAAATATAGGCTTAATAACACTGGGCTAACTGAAATAAAGAAAACAGGTATTGCAATTGTTAATGCATAAAACTGTACAACAATTTGTCGACTGAGTTTATTTGTAATGATGTAAAATTAGAATATGGCTATCTGGTACAATATAGCTACAAGTAACATATTGTTTGTTGTGGGAACGTAGATGGCTCCAAAACTGTCACATGCCTCCTTTCCCCCAGGCTAGATGATTTGTGTATTATGTGCCACTCCCTTCCTCATTTTTGCACCTGTGAGAACAATTCTGGAAATAAGGAAGCTTGTTTCTGAAGGACCGAAAGGTCCAAAACACAGCAGACCGTAAAGAGACCCTCCCTATGGTCAGGCAATAGCAGCATTTAGCCTGACTAAAACAAGAGGTCATGTAAAATCATGATTGATAACTTAGATGTGTGTACTTGCAAAAGATGACTGCCATGATAACAAAGCCAAATAGCACAGCAATGCCAGCCACAGCAACATGACTTCTGCTTGTTCCGCTTGTTCCTGGGGCCTTCACCACAGTTGAGTCTATATTTGAAACTAGAAAAAGAAAGAGTGCAAAAAGTAAGTGCGTGTATGTATGTGTGTGAGTGAGTGAGTGACAGTGTAAAGTTGCTAGCCTAATGGCCATCAAAGTCAGATATTGTGGTTCCAATGGTCTAGGGAGGAACTAGACAGGTCAAACACAGTGAATTAAGTGTAAAAAGTGGTTTATTTTCTCCCCACAGACACAAATGAGGGTGCTAACTAAATACAAACTTGCAAAAAGGAAATAAAATAAAAAATATATAGTGCTCAAATGCACTACCTTCACTGGAGCTGCACACCAAGCATTAAACAATACAGGAAAACAGTTCTTGATGTTACTTAACAAAACATCCTCTTTTTTCCCCCAGCTCACAGCATGTGGTTTACATAGTAATATTTTCCGCCAAACAAAATGGGAACAAACCAATTCAGTAAAATTAACCCTTCATCTACAATTCATATTTCTCTAATGACACTCTTACACAGTCACTTGAATAAACAACTACCGCGGTCAGCAAATTAAAAGCGATACATGCTTACATTACAAACTAAATAAATAAACTAAATGAGTTACTCACACAATGGACCTTTCTCACATTTAGGGGTTTCTCATAGCGGCAGTCGTCATAGCTGGGTAAAATCCGAGAATGGGAGAGGACCACAAATATATTTTTTGCATTCCCATTTGCTAAAAAAAAAACTACACGATAGTGTTTCACGACGTTCAATCAAAGGAAAAAAAAGACTGATATCAGCAGTCAGAACAATGAGAGAACAATGTCAAATTTACCGTCCCTCCCATAGAAACACCCTCGCATAGCGTTAACTAGTTTTTTTGTAACTTGATGAAAAGGTGATATAATACAAAGTATGTACATACATATTTTTAAAAATCAAAATATAAATTTTTTAAAGGATTTATGATGATGATGACTGTTGAAACGCGTCATCACAGGCGTGTGAAAAGGGTCCATACAACATGGTATGATCAAGCGGGCGAGCAGAACGAAACCAGGAACAGCAAGGAGAGCAGGTAAGTATTAACATGAAGGGCGTTATTGTATCCCAGCTTTCCACAAATTACTAAGCAACTCTCTAGCTCTCTCAGCCTCTTACCTTTTGCGACCGGTGCAACAGGAGCAGTGGAACAATTATCTGGGGGGAAAAAATAATAATACCAAATAAAGTCTTGCACATTTTACATACACTCCCAATGCAATTAAATAAAAATAGCATTATTAATTTAGCAAGGAGTCAGGAAGAAATTCTTAAAAAAGCTCAACTTTAAGCTCAAATGTTCAAAAAACAGGATCTGAAAGAACCAGTATTACTCACAGTTACAGTGAATCTTCGATAAAACCTATGATGAACAAGTTGATATTTAGACTGAAAATTTGCTATGTAGAATTGGTATGCATCAAATAAGCACTAACAGCATTACCCCATTCAGCCTTAATCAATCAATCAATCAATCAGTCAGTAACCTACCTTTAGTGTCAAACATTCTAGACGGTATGCAACATCATGTTGGCAGTCAATGGTGAGAATCCTTTGTGGTTCAGAATGTAAAACCACCTGCGGGTCAATATTCCCCTTCTGATCAACCAGCATGGTGTTCTGCTCACAAAAGATAAATAAATAATAAAAAATAAATAATCTTTTTTTTTTTTTTTGAAACATGGCTATTCTGTCCACTTTGCACAAAAGTTTAAAAACACCGATGAACAAACAGTCTGGCTGTGCTCACAGAAGAGGTCCATTCGGGTAAGCAGTCAGGTGCTGGCGGAGGTCCAGAGATGACATAAGCAACGGACTGATTCTGGTACACTGACACACTGCACTTTAGACTGGCACGAATTCCCTCCACAAGTAAAACTGCACGTTTGGGAGATACGAAGTATGAATATACGGTGCATGTATATGTAAACAGCAAATAGCTAGTTATTATTATTTAGAGATTTTATTATTATTTAGACATTTTGTCAGAGATTACATACAGGTGTAGTCTATATGCCATTGTGGTATGCATGTGTTCTTAAAATGCACTTACCAAAATAAAAGATGACGTTCATTGTAGCATTGTCAGTCCTGTACAAGATGTTTATCATTTGAACTTCAGTGCGAAGTCCGTTTTGAGCTTTTTCAAATGTGACGAATCATGAAGCAATTGTTTATGTAATTAAGCTATCACTGTTTTTGTATGGCTTTCGCTAGAGAAGAATCCTCGATGACTCACTGTTCGTCACAGCGATCACATATTTCCTGCTTGTGTTGCGGAAAATGTGTGACCTGTGATTTAGCCACTTGCATTTAAGAAATACTTCAAAAAGAATGCTTATTTAAACTGTTTCTCAATTATTGTTTTGTATAGCCTTTTTAATAATCTTATTTTGAGTTTCTACAGACTAATAGAGTTCAGATTAAATTTTGATAACGTTAATGTGAGATGTAATTTCTGCACTCTTGCTCTTATCCACCTTTTTCTTCCTGTCATAATGTTTTAAGAGTTTGGCTTCTGGTCATGTATCGCCAGTGCCATTGTTACAACCAACTACACTATTCCAGAGTGGGGTGCAAAATAAGAAAGCATAGACATTTAAGTTTTTCATGAATTTATTGTTTAGGTTACAATCAATCAAATTATTGGTAAAATATATGCAATGATCTCCCATCACACCCTGCAATCTATAGTCCATTAGAAGCACACTGGAAAGTATAACTTCATCTTCCATCAGGTCATGTTTAAAAACATTTGCTGATGTAAATGAAAAGTGAAAGTGAAACACACTGATGACAGGAAAGTGATGACATATTTCATACTCCATGACATTTACCCAACAATTACTCAGAATTTGTGTTTTGCATTTAACCTCGGGGAACAATTGGGAGTTTGGTGCCTTGGCATCTCAGTTGTGAAAGTGAGCGCTGTTTATTCAGTTTCCCTACCTACAACTGTACTGAAACTCAAACCCACAATCTTCAGATTACAAGGCTGAAGTTACAGGTCAGACATTAACAAGTAAGAAATCCTGCTGATTCTGATAATGCAGATTATTCCAGCTATTGTATCTATATATACATAATAATAATACATAAAATATATTATATATGATCATATAATAACATCAATACATCTATATATCAGATATACTAACAGATATTTTATGTTAACAAGTATGTTAATATTTTGTTATAAATACTTCAATATTAATGATAATATGGATAATATGGATTGATATAAAGAGTATTATATTATATTATATTATATTATCATAAATATATTATCATATAACAATTCATATTATTATTTTAAGCTTCCACAGCTGTATTACATAAACAACTCTCACTCATGCTTATACTGTAAAGTGATGACCTGAAATTGTTACCTTAAAGAACTATTTCTACCTGATTTAACCCATAAAACTGTTTTGTTGATTCATGTATTTAAGCTGATTTAGTGATACTACATCAGATTTTTGACTTTACCAATTTCAGGTTACCATTTTTTAGTATATTTAGAGTGAGCATGAATTGATTTTTGTTTGTCTTATTCTGTGTTCTCTTCAATAAAAGTCTTGTTTGAGGAGTCATCAGAGACCAAGACAGTTGGGCTTTCAATCTTTGGCACTGCTTTCCAAATGTACCTGAAAACATAAAAAAAAAAAAAAAATGAGGACATAATATATTAAATGTGCTGTAGAGTAAACCATTCTCTTCAACTAATTTCCAACAGGGGGCAGATTATCCATCTGAAATCTTTCTGGACATTAAACTTTATTTTATTACACACATCAACACTGATGTGAATGCCTGGACATTTATCAACAGTTACATTTTTGTAAAATATCTAAGTAAATAATCCCTGGAATGCACAATGAGTTGTTACAGTCTGGCTTATCTAAGGTCGTTTTACTTCTCTGCATTAATAAAACCATTTTTTTTTTTTACCTCAAAGTAACTTTTGAAGTTTGGCCCTTTCTTCTGAGACAGATGACAGTGAAAATAAGGATGATGATGATGAGGATGATGATGACGACGACGACAACTGCAATGATATATGTAATGCCATGATCTACACCAGTTGTTTCAGGTGCAAGAAATATAGAAAAAGGTATTAGACTAGGCTCTAAGAAAGCAAAAGCAGTTAAAAAGTAAAAATTCACATCAATTTATTTATTGCAAAATTCAAAACCGAAAACATACCACAACGTCCTTTAATTTCACTTCTCCACAATAACTATAAGTAAATTTTAGCTGATGGAGCTAAAACGTATTTCTCACTCGCTATTAAAACTGGCCTAAATAACAGTAGCATGTTATTCATTACTACTGAGCTTTTTAAGCACTGCTTTCCCCTCACCCCACTCACACCTGTGGAAACACGTTTTCTTTTCAGATCCTGTTAGGCAAATCTGAAGTGTATAAAAACAACTTGCCAAAGGAACGTCCTCTCTTATTCAAAAACAATGTTGTCAAGTTCAACAAACAATGCTCCATTTGTGTCAAACAACAACTACACGTATTTCATTAGTATCTGCATACAGTCTAATGAAAAGACTGAAATAACATTATCAATTTCTCTGCATGAGTATGTAACATAATCGCATAATCAAGGTTGTCTTTTGATAACTCAAACTGGATTTAATAAATCAGTAAGAATATACTTGACATTTAAAAAAAAATCTCTAAAAAGATAAATCCTTTATATTGTTAGTAAAACTGGCTTTAAAAGAATACTACACATCCTGGTTTATCTGAGCTCACCTGCTGTAGTTCTGAGTGGTTCCAAAGCGACACAAGCATCTAGAATGCAAAATAAACATTGTTCTTGTTCACTCAGACCTCACTTTTACTTTTATTAATCTAATCCAAACATTATGTTTACCATTATACCATACCAGGGAAAAGGAATCTTATCAGACCATGTATCAGTGTTAAGCACACATACCATATGCACTCATTCAACCACACCACTGAAAGTGTTTGGCATTCATGATGACTCATTGTCACCAGGTTCATGTTCTTCTGCTGGCACCTTTTTTTTAAAAAAAAAATGTAACATTCCTAGATAAGGTGGGGCAGGATTGTGCCTAGGTAGTTTCCTGAAATAAACAATGACAAACCAGCAGTGTATACCGCTGTGTATTCACTTTAAAATAATTGTTAAGATCACTAGTAGTTTCTGCAGGGTTATTTAATTTGAGTTGACATCTATTTCACAAGTAATTCAATATGTTTTTTAATATGTTTAATGTGTTACTGTTGTGATTAGTAATTAATTGGTTATTCTTTATTAACTGGTCATACTTAAGTAGTTCTTAATGAGATTTTTTTAAAAATTAGTAATTATTAAATACCTAATAAGGAACTGCATTTGTACTAAATTTGCTACTACTTACTACTTATATAGTTAATATTGCTGCCATATTAGTTAATAGTATTAAGTTCAATGTACTACATATTACTTCCTGCATAGCTGCTTGTTAACAGAGCTTAAATAAAGCATGGCCTGCTCTATCATTTTAAATCATATATAAGCATATATTAAAGGGTTAGTTCACACACAAAAAAAATTAAATTCTGTCATTAATTACTCACCCTCATGTTGTTCCAAACCCATAATAGCTTTTTTCATCTTCACAACACAAATTAAGATATTTTTTGATTAAATCCAAAAGCTCTCTGACCCTCCATAGACAGCAAGGGTACTATCATGTTCAAGGCCCAGAATGGCACCAAGAACATGGACAAAATAGTCAAAATATCAGAGGTTCAATTGTAATTGTATGGAGCTACAAGAATACTTTTTGTGTACAAAGAAAACAAAAATAACGACTCTGTTCAACAATTCTTCTCCTCTGCACTAACTTAGCACCATTTTGGAGCGTGTCGTGACGCAAGAGCGTGCTTTCCTCTATAAACAAAGCACAGCGCACGTGTTCTACGTTAGCAGCATGTGTTGTTTATATGCAAGGAAAGTGTGCGCATGTGGCGTGATACTCTCCAAAATAATGTTAGGTTGACACAGAAGAGAAGATTTGTTGAATAAAGTAATTATTTTTGTTTTCTTTGCACACAAAAAGTATTCTCGTAGCTTCAAAAAATTATGATTGAACCACTGATGTACCTTTCTGGGCCTTGAACATGGTAGCATCCTTGCTGTCTATGGGTCAAAGAGCCCTCGGGTCTTAAAGGAGAAGTCCATTTCCAAAACAAAGATTCACATAAAATGTACTCACCCCCCTTTGTCATCCAAGATGTTCAAGTCTTTATTTCTTCAGTCGTAAAGAAATTATGTTTTTTGACATAATGTAATGTAGTGGACTTCTATGGTGCCCTGAGTTTGAACTTCCAAAATGCAGTTTAAATGTGGCTTCAAACGATCCCGAATGCGACTGTAAACGATCCCAGCCGAGGAATAAGCGTCTTATCTACTGAAACGATTAGTTATTTCTGTAAAAATAATACAATTTATATACTTTTTAATGTCAAACACTCGTCTTGTCTTACTCTGCCTGGACTGTTTTTGTTCCGGTTCATGACAGTTAGTGTATGTCGAAAAACTCCCATCTCATGTTCTCCCTCAACTTCAAAATCGTCCTATATCACTGTTTTACCTTTTTTATTAAGGGTGCTTGATCTTCTTTGCATGTTCACTTTGCAAAGACTGGGTCGGTACTTCTGCAGCGATCTAGGATGATTTTGAGGGAGAAAATACGATTGGAGTTTTTCAACATACCCTAACTGTCTTGAACCATAATACACTGAGTTCAGGTAGAGCTAGACAAGACGAGCGTTTGAGATTAAAAAATATTACAATTGTATTTTTTTAATGAAAATAACCGATCGTTTCGCTAGATAAGACCCTTCTTCCTTAGCCGGGATTGTTCACAACCGCATTTGGGCCACATTTAAACTGCATTTTGGAAGTTCAAACTCGGGGCACCATATCAGTCCATTATATGGAGAAAAATGCAGAAATGTTTTCCTCAAAAAAACATAATTTCTTTACGACTGAAGAAAGAAGACATGAACATCCTGAATGACTGTGAGGGGGTGAATAATTATCTGTACATTTTTGTTCTGGAAGTGGACTTCTCTTTTAACTTCAAACTATTGCTTCTGGCTAAAATAGAAGTCCTCTGTCTGCAATATTGCTTTCTCTAGTAGAAATGTTGTCTTGTCTGAAAAATATACAATGATCAAGCACTGTTTACAGGCTAAAAACACTCCAAAACAGTTCTAAACAAATTTTTCAGTGAATTTTGATATGGGGAACAACAGCGGCTGGACTTTTCACCTGAGGAAGTTTTTTTATGGAGGTTTTCGAGGTTTGCATCCACCAGCAGAACAACGTTCGAGTTTGTTGGTTTTTATCCAACAGCAGTACAGAGGTAGAAAAGTACCTCATATTTGTGTAAATCAGGGTCAGAAATTAACTTTTCCATTAAAGGGCAATATTTGCCCCTTGAATTTATTTCCAGGGTTTTTTTTACACTTGTAAAAAAAATTATAATCACCTTTTTATTATTAAAAGCCATGTTGTCTTTAATGTCAAATACTTAAATGTACACAATTACTTTAATGAATACTTTAAACTTGTCAATAATAACAAATTTAAAATTGTATCTAAATGTGAAAAACAGGATCTCACAGGGCTGCAATATTATGACAAAAATAATTATTGCAGATTATTGCTCTTGATATTGTAATAATGATTATTAATATCGATATAGAAAACAATATAAAACATTTTTGTTTTGTTTTGTGCACGGCACATTCTGGCTTCACAGACATACATGTCGGTCCATGATGTTAGCCAAGTCTAGCACAAGTTATGCAAAAACCATTACAATCAGTGTTTTCAGTGCTGATTAATCTAAGCACCTCTGATTGGCCAGTGCATTCCTAAGTTTAACAGAAATGAGTTTGATTGGTTATAAGGCTCAACACTGCACAAAACAGCACGTAAAAGCAGTCTGATGCAGTGTGAGTGAATTTAAATACAATTCCGTGAATTGACACTTTTCATTCATTTTTAAATTAATCGTGACAGCCGTAATACATTGTTTAATTGTGCAGGGGCATTTTTTGGGGTTATTTATGGGTTATTTTTGTTAATTTCGGTGGCATTTTTGCCACAAGCCCTTGTTAATTTCCGACCCTGGACATTTTGATTCTCTATTTCATGACTACATAAAACTTTGCTTGGATGCTGAGCTGTTGAATGTGATATTAAATCATAAAATATAAAAACATTATAACCATTATATGAAGTGCACTTGAGACCAACATACCATGACATGTTGTGGTGTAAGTATGCTGTTAAATCAAAAGAAAGAGGAACACAGGGAAGAGAGAAACATTACCAATATTTCAAAACAAAACAACATTATATATTCAACATATCATTTTTAGTCTAGGGCTATTATAATGATGTTTACCTCTAGACAGTCCTTTCGGTATGTGACCTCTTTGACCTTCTCACTCGTGCTGTCTTTGAGAACTAACGTCTGGGCTTCCACATATACTACCTTTTTTTCATCCACGTTTCCATGTTCGTCAACCACAACGTATTCCTACAAACACAGACACATAGTGCTTCCTTGTATTCTTTGCACGTTCACAATCCTGCTCATCTTATGCTTCTGGCTAATATATAGGCCTCTGAAGAATGTTAACAATGTCATATTTGCAGAAGTGTTTGTATCTGTTCTATGTGTAGCTGTTTTGTCATGGTAATAAATTAATTTGTTATAAATTTTATTACTACATAATTGAACAAAATACAAAAAAAATTAAAATAAGACATTGAGAGAGTGATCTGTACTCACATCTTCTGACCATGTTCTTGTACAGTTCCCTCCAGGTGGCTCATTGAGACGATAGGAAACTGAGTGGTTACTGAAAATCTCAAAACAACACTTCAAGCTTGAACCATATTCCTCCATTGAGTAATTTGAGAGAATGGAAATGAAGCCTGTTCATGGAGAAAATAAAAACTGATAACAATCAATGCTACTAAAACAATATAAAAATGAGAATGTAATGATCAGAATATAATTTTTTTTTACCTATAAGAAGCATTTCAATTATTACATTTTTTATATAACACAATATTTTGGATTAAAAGAGAAACATTTGACTGATATATATGATTATTTTTATATGTGACTAATATATGATTAATTTATTTAAAAGTTTATAATTTATTTAAAACTTTAATATAAACAAACAAATATGACTAGAACAAACTATTTGTCCAGCTTGTTATGTATGTGTAAGTATTAGGCCATGATGCAAGCCAATATTCAAGAATAAGGAGGGGAACAAAGAAACCGACAGACTGCTACACAGGTGCACTGATAGCCTTTTTCTTAGAACTGTGGTGTGTTGTCTTAAACATGCGGTTGGAAACTGGTGTGACTGAGTACGGGAAAATATTGCACGATCATGTCCCACATCAGTAGGCTGATTATTCACTGAGGTTCAGGGGGCCCCCCTGGGATCACTTGCTGACGGCCCCAAAAACCCTGGTCCACATATACTATACAGTACGGCCCTGTTTATTTAAAAAACAATTTTTCCATTTTAATTTCTCTGAATTCAGTTTTTTTTTTTTTTTCATTTTAAATTTTCTGTATTCTGGATGGTTAAATTACATTGTATTCATCTAAAAGCATGTCTAATTATAAATAAAATCATGAAAATTATCCAATTTAAGATTAGTTTATTAAAAGATTAACAAAAATAACATTTTTAGGGCCCTATGAAATATTTTATTTTTCCTCACATTCAGTTTTGTTACCAAGTTCTGTATTTAAGCAAATCTAATTATTGGAAAGCATACATTTATTTTTACATCAGTGTAGGTATCAATGCAGGCGTCTGTTGTTGTTGCCAATTTAGTCTCCAATTTTTTGTTGTTGGACATTAAAATGTACAAGATGTACAGTAATAGTAATATATTTCTGTCCCAATTTCTTATAGTTAAACTTGTTTTTTTTTTTTTTTTTTTTAAATACAAGAGTGGTTTCAGTTTAATTTGTTGCAGGGTCATTTACCTGTAATACATAATTGATAATAAATAATCAAATAATATTTGGCTTGTTTTTGACAGATCTGTTGAGAAGCAGTTGACACTCTCATCGGCTTAACTAACTGAGGAAAGCGGAAGTAACGCGTGTCATGTTGCAGCCAATAGTTTCAGCATTAAAGCCCATCAGTACGTTCAAGCACAGCACACTCACCAAAATGTTGAAGAAATTACATAATTTTTTGGCATTTAAATGCATTACTCGACCTCTCAAAAATCTAGCCAGTACTTTATGAAGTGTGTTACAGTTAATCTTTACCATTAGATAATAGACAGTTATACTGACAAAATATAGACATATTGTCCATAACAACAGACTTTTGAGGAAGGTTTATTTCTCTCTCAATCATAAGTAAATAGCGACGAATTGCATATATGAGCCCTAAAAGCCTGATGTATGAAATAAGATACTAAACAAAAAGCATGCAAACTATATATGTCTTGTACATATTTTATTAAAAAACTGTCATAAGTTTGCATGTGTTTTGTGTTGTTACATATATGCATGTATGCATGCATGTGTACCAATCAATGTATTGCTGACCTAAAACTAAATTCAGTATAACTAAATTATTAATGACTAAATAATCAAATATAAATTTTCATTTAAGAGTATTAAGTGAACCAATTTTCCAGCTACTTCCAGCTTTAACCAGCCAAGACCAGCCTAGGATGGTTTTATCTGGTTTTTGTTGTTGTTGTTGTTGTTGTTGTTTTTCAGCAACATATCCCCTGAGATACAAACATTTACAGACAAAAATGTAAAAATTAAATTCACAAATTTTCAACATAATAAGCTAATACTTAACGACGACTTTTTAAACGTGTAAGTCCCCTCCAAATATTGGAAATATGTGAAATACATCAATTTATCCACCTTTTTCCAGAGGAACAGATGAGCACTGCGTTGATGCATTTAACTTCTGTTTAAATGCTCTCGTGTTCTGGTCTCCATAGAAATCCATGTTAAAACGGGGGCAAAAAAATATCGCTGAAACTTAAACAACTCACTATAAAAATGTGTGCAGGGTTAAGCTGTGCTGTTGCTGGCTGCCACATGAACACCAATAAGCTTGAGGAATTTATGTAAAATGATTGTTTTGCATACCAGCAAATCTGTTGCGCGTGTCCGGCGATGTAGGCTATGCCTTGCATGAACAATTGCAAGACGAACATAGTTTGCGGAGCTTGATTTAAAATACTTTGTATCAAATAATAACATTACGTGTGCTCTTATTATTTTGTCGACGAAATTCGGCAAACTTCGGGATGGGGAGCTGTATGTGCCCTCATTTGTTTTCAATGCAGCTCGCCGCTTCATTTCATATTCCCACTCCATAAAGTATGACAGGTGAGTTTCTGCAAAAAGAGGTCGTTGAGACACTTTAAAAAGCGACGAAGCCATGGCGCTATGTGCATTTAAAAAAGTTTTCATGACTTTAACGTCACATTGTAGGAGCATAAAGCACGTTCATTTGACTAAAAACACCAGAGACGAGAAATTAAAAGTATCGTTCCAGTCAGACGAGACATCCGCGTCCAGGAACAAGACGGCTACAGACAGCTACGATGTTTTTAAATGCTGCCTCTGAGCTAAACAGAATGTACGCGCTAAAACGAGGAAATAAGTTATCATAGCACACCTGTTTCCAGACACCTGAGTCATTTATTTAATCATTTGCAGTGATTAGAGCATTTCACTTAAATTCACTTTGAAAAGATAAATGTAACTGTAATTTAATAACTAATAACTAACTTGTTAAATACTTTCACTTTTAGCGAGCCGCACTGGACATAAAAGATAACGCACGCGTCACAGCAAACAAACGAACAATACGATAAAGGTTATTCTAGCAAAATAAAGAACTTAATGTACTTACAGAGTACTCCGAAACATTTTAGATCCATCGTGTGCGATTGTTGAGTAGACAGATTAACAACAAATGATTTACAGATCGTGAGCTCCCAACACCTTCCAGGTAGCGCCTGACACAATGTCGTGCGTGTAGACACATGAGATTAAGATAACCGCGGGCGGAGCATTTTCCTGTTTCGTGTTACAGTTCTTTAAAATGCCCACACAGTTTTTGAATCTATGGCTCTATTTCTCACAACTCCACACTATCATGGAAAACTTCACACACATCTTGCAAAATCTAACACTTCTTTTAAAAATATTTAACTCTACTAAATGGTATTTTTTGCGAGGTAACTCTACACACAAACATAAACTAATTAGCCACATACACGCAGACGTGAAAAACGTAAAACACTACTCTTGTGTGACTTTTGCTTATTTAAAGTGCAAGTGCAGTGCACAGGTCATAGCGCTCGCACATGTATGCATATGCGCATACACTGTATATGCAGTATGTACAACAGATGAATTTCACACAGTTATGCAACTGAACTGAATCAATACTGAACTGAGTTGAGCTGTAGAATGACACGGTTGAGTTAGAGCTGCTTCACAGCAGAATTTGAATTTGATGCTATTGTGAAGCTGCTATGAGCTACACAGGGGCGGATCTAGAAAATAATTTTTAGGGTGGCAAAGGGGTGGCAACTCCAAAGAAAGCCCCCACGCATAGTTTTTGGGGATTTATAGTCTGATATACACAGTTGTGTTCACAAATATTGCATTGCCATTGAGTAATCTATATAATGTTTAAAATGAAAAATAAATAACAACATTGCAATGTCCATCATGGCACCAAGTCAATAAATAATATATATATATATAAAAAAACTTCAACAGGTTGTACAGTAAATGTTTCTGAGCGATTGTATTCAGTTACTACTTAGATGGTATAAATCACATTTTAGTGCAAGTTTAAGATGTTAATGTCGATTTAATGTTCATTTCCTAACATTAGAAAGAAATATTATAATATCAAAGCATTGAAACTGGATCAGTTTTGGAAGCAATGTTTGATTTTCTGTTATTAACAGAGGTGGGAATGTCTGTAATCACTCATGACACTATCAACCATAAAATCTAGCAACACCCCAACAACTGCATAGCAAGAGCCTAGCAACCACCCAGAATATCCTAGCAGCCAACATCTAGCAAACATCTAGAACATGTAACTGACCAAACTATTTATGTTTTTAATCAAGTCTTAAGACACGCCAGCATAAATATGTCTTTCAAATTTTTCAATCTAGTTATTACAGTCATTCTTAAATGATTACACACAATTCAAATACAAGGATGACTCTCCTGCCCAGTGAACACTCATGAGATCAATAACACTAACAAAAAAAGTCTTATGAGGAATTAATTTGCAACTCAATGTCTATTACAGTATAAAACATAAATAAAATTACAGATTGCTAATTCAGCAATTAACATTTGGGGAAAAAAAAATCATTTTACTACTGTAAAGTAATCTTGCAGGAGATGAAAAGCACCAGAAAAGTTCAAATAACAAAGAACTGTAGTCTGAGTTATCCGAGAAGCAGTAATTATCTGATTCACGAACAAATGTAAAACAATTTGTTAGTGAACTGGGCCGCGCTTTGTGTTTTTGACTCAAAACGAACCGGTTCATAAGAGTCATTTGTTAATGAAGTTGAATACACTGGGCGCACTGGGCGCCCAGACATTCCCACCAACTATCGTGCACATTTTATTGAAAGATGTGTTTTTTGCCATTATTTTGCATTACGCTTCATCGCTGCGGCTGAAAAGTAGCACATGAAACTCTGCTTACATTTATATTTTATTCTGTGATAATTCTGGGGTGGCAGGTGGGGTGGCACAGCTTTTTCTCTGGGTGGCAGTTGCCACCCCGTCCCACCCCGGTAGAGCCGTCCCTGCGTGTATATGAACATAATTTAGATAAGCAAATACTGAAGAGTTTAGGATTGGATCATTGTTGCAGTGATTTGCATGTTTGTGGCATTTTATGTTTTAAAATAAGTATTTTAACCCTAATGGATGCAGTGCATAACTTTTCTTTTGATGAAAATCAATGTTGTACACACACACACACATATGTATATATTATTACAACATTTATTTTCATCAAAAGAAAAGTTACGCACTGCATCCATTAGGGTTAAAATACTTGTTTAAAATGCCACAAACATAAATCAACGCAAATCACTGCAATAATAATCCAATCCTAAACTCTTTAGTATTTGCTTATCTAAATGCAAATGTTGACTTTTATGGCAGGTCAGTGACCTTTGAGTTCTCAGTACCAAAGACCAAATCCAGACTTTCATCAGCGACAGATGCCAATGCAAACGACTATCATGGTATGGGGGTGCCAGCAGAGCAAATGGCATTGGTGACTGGAATATGTGCGAAGGTACCGTTGAAATTGAGACATGTACTGGGATTGTACAGACACATATGGGTCATTCTATAATTAGGGGTACATTTAGAATTTGACAATGTGAAGAAAAAGTTTTCCTGTTTCCCAAAAACCCAAACATGACCTTACATAGCTGCTTTGAACCAATCTATATTGTATAAAGTGATATAAATAAAGGTAATCTGAACATGTCCACCATGTTATCTTTACTGGGTAACGCACTTGAGAGGTAACCTAGCTGACATTTTTAGTGCTTTGGGCCTGTACTTAACATGGAACTACTGAGCATATGGTATGTTTAGGAATATATTTTCAAAAACAAAATGTAAGTTTTAGTTAAATTGACTTGTTAAAATTTGCAGCCATACTTGTATAACACTGTTGAGTCAATTAATCCACTCTTGACACAGGTTTGCTAGTTTTACCAATATTAAGGGAAAGAGAGAGAACATAACTTCTAGTGTTTGATCCATGTGCTTCTAGAGGAAATATCATCACTCTGTGCAAAATATGTGAGAATGGGACAAACCATTACTTTTTTAGGTGTGTGTGTGGGGGGGGGGGGGTCTAGAGGGTATCTTAGTTGACAATGGTTTTTCAGACGCAAATAATACAAGTTATATCACAATAAATTATTTTTGAAGCACACACCCAAATGTCTTGATAACCTAATCTAACTAAAGGCGAAACTATAAAATGATTATTTTTTCCTTGCTTTATTTATACATTTTCAACTATTACAAAATTTTCAAAAACATTTTGAAAAAATGCAGTTTAAATAACTTTTTACCAAGACTATATATAAAGAAAGGGGATCAGATACAGATACAATCAATACCCCCCCTAGTAGTAAATAACAAATATTTACCCCCATCCCAAAATACACAGATTACCCCTCCTAGCCTCCTCCCCACCCACCCAATGAAACAAACAAAATAAATAAATAAATAAAAATTCTGCACGGTGCCAAATGCAATAAGAGAATTTAACAATTGAATAAAACATACAAATCAATATAAATCTTCTACATATTTAAGAAAAGAGCCCCAAATTTTGTAGAAGCTCTTGGAAGAGCCCCTCAGTGCATGTCTAATTTTTTCCAGCTTGATATATTGCATTTTGCATGTTACATCAGCGTGGTTTCATAAGAAGAATCAGACAACGACAATCACAGACTGCAGAGCATCTGAAGCCCTGTTTCAAGCGATACTGGACAAAATTTTGCTTGCAAAACTTTAACGGTTAGTATCCTCATTTCCCAAACAATGAAACATTGTAATTAAATGGAAAGTTGATGTGACACAGTGTTAAACATGCCTCTATCCCAATTTTTTTGTAGCGTGTGTCATCAAAATCAAAATTTGTTCATTACATTGGTCAGTGAAAACTTTGGAAATCTTTTCTTTGTACTTTTGTCAGTTAAATAAAAGTTAAACAGAATGAACAAATCACAGATTCTTGATTGTAATGCATTTTACAAAACTTCTCTGGAATTAGGGTGTAATTTATTGATAATAATTATTTTAATTAATACATTAGTTAATACTTTTGTCTCATACATTTTCTTAAAAATGGTTTAAAGGGTGAAATGTGAAGTGTATCATTTTATAAACTTAATTCCGCAACTCTGCATAACCGCAATTGTGCCGTGACTACAGGGGTGGAAACTTTTGTGATGCATCATCCATAGTATGCATCCATTTAAGAATCACCCACGGACTGTTGCACAACTCATCAAGGCTGCGATGTGATTGGTCATCAAGGCACATGTAATCTGTTACGCTTTGACAAGATGACTGTCATGCTGGTAATATCATCAGCTGTGTCCAAAATTGAAAATACTATTCGAGTAAGTAGGTACTTTTTTTTTTTTTTGAATACGTAATTTCTTTGCGTGTTTGAAACTCTGAATATCTCAAAGGGGTGCTATTATGCTTTTTCATTTTTTGAACTTTAGTCAGTGTGTTGTGTGTCTCTTTGGGCATAAAAAAGATCTACAAAGTTACAACTCTCAAAGTCCACTCCAAAAGAAGATATTTAGTTTTTAAAAAATCCCTTTTCAAGAACTACAACGAACGGCTCCTTTGGACTACAACGTTTGTTTTCCGCATGCAATGATGTCATAACACGGTCTATTAAAATATTAAATTAAATCCCGCCCACAGAAATTAGAATTCTTGGAGGGAGGGTAAGGACGAGGTGGGGGGGATTTGCCTGACTTTATCGATGCAGCACGGAGAACCGCTTCAAGAAGGCGGGCCTTCATTAAACCTGGAACTAATCAAGCCTTATGCGCCAGGCTGGGAGAGATGTATTGTAATAATGTAAATTATGTTAAAAATAATGCATTTTTCGAACCACGAAGCATGAAAGCATGTTCTAGTACACCCCCAAAACAAAATCAAGACTTTGTAAACGAGCATAATAGGACCAGTAGTCACTTCAAGTTGCTGTCCTGATTTATAACCACAATATCATCTGACAAAAATCACGATGCACATCAAAGACATCAAGTAATTCTGGCTATGTTTACATGTAAAATGAGCACTCAAATAAAAAGTTGCAAGTAACATAATAGTGTGATAAAGGTCACACAAAGTTACAGTTATGTTTGCACAGTCACGAAATGGGATTGATTCATTACAATGACATAATGCTTTAAACAAAATAAAACCTACAGATGTGCAGTAGTCAAAAGGGGAAAATAATCTTACACAAGAAGATGTGTGGGAAAAGTCCCTAGGTTTAATAGGTGTAACATTTTCAGACTTCATCTTCTCAGAAGAAGCATTATCTGTTGTTATTTTTCCAATGCAACAACTAATGTTCTTAAATGATCAGACAAAAATCTTAATTAAACTGCTTTAATGTACAATTCAGCCACAGAGTAGCTTACACTTTAGTGAGTTGAAAAAGAAAAAGAAAAATATATATATATATATGATACAGCAATGACATCATGGGGTCCTGTAATAGCTGTGAGATAAAATAATCAAGCTGTCTAGTAGAAAGAGAGAGAGAAAAAAGTGAAGGAAAGGATTAAATGAACTAAAGAAATTAAATAAACTCTACACAGAACACTACAAGAAATGCAGAGAAATCTAAAGCATAACAGATGCAGAAGAAAAGAAGAAAGGGACTATAGGACAGAAAGAAAATGTAAGACAAAAGAACAGAAAGGAGAAAAGAAAGCAGACAGTAAACGAAAAGCACCCAAGGGGCAAGATTAGTAGGAAATGAGTTACAAGAATAAGTAATAAGCCTTGAGAGTTAAAGGATAAATCCACTTTCAGAACAAAAATTTACAGAATAAACAAACAATTTACCCTTGTCATCCAAAATGTTTATGTCTTTCTTTCTTCAGCCGTATAGAAATTATGTTTTTTAAACAGTTATTTTCATTTACAAAATACAATTTAAATACTTGTCTTGTCTTGCTCTCCCTGTGTATTCTAGTTTAAGACAGTTAGGGTTTGTCGAAAAACAATCCTATTTTCTCCCTTAACTTCAAAAATCATTTCAAAATCATCCTACATCGCTGCAGAAGTACTGAGCCAGTCTTTGCAAAGTAAACATGCAAAGAAGATCAAACACCATCAACAAAAAAGGTCAAACAGCGATATAGGAGGATTTTGAAGTTGAGGGAGAACATGAGATGGGAGTTTTTCAACATACCCAAACTGTCATGAACCGGAACAAAACAGTTCAGACAGAGCGAGACAAGACAAGCGTTTGACATTAAAAAGTAAATAAATTGTATTATTTTTATAAAAATAACCGATCATTTTGGTAGATAAGACCTTTCTTCCGCATTTGGGATCGTTTGAAGCCACATTTAAACTACATTTTGGAAGTTCAAACAACATACAAAAACATAATTTCTTTACAACTGAAGAAAGAAAGACATGAACATCTTGGATGACAAGGGGGTGAGTACATTATATGTGAATTTTTGTTCTGAATGTGGATTTAAACTGATCTTTAAAGTGAAAGAAGAGTCACAGATTACTAGATTACAGAAATTTGCATGAGTAAAGTGAAATCAGCCCACAGAGGAATGAAACAGAGATAAAACATGAAGAGAAATGGAAACTAGAATAAATCAGAGAGTAAGTAAAAAAAAAGGGGGGGGAAAAACTACTAATAATAATAATAGAGGCACTAAAGGAGGAAGTTTAGTAGTAGAAGAAAACAAGCAATGCAGACAACAAAAGAAAGAAAGAAAGAAAAAGGGAAGAAAAGAAAGAAAGAAAAAAGGACAGAAGGAAAGAAAGAAAGAAAGAAAGAAAGAAAGAAAGAAAGAAAGAAAGAAAGAAAGAAAGAAAAAGAGAACGAGGAAGAAAAGAAAGAAAGAACGAAAGGCACAGAAGAGTTTCTTAGAGATGACAGATCTAAATAGTCTTCAAAATAAATGCTGATTCATTTTTGATTGAGAAATTTTTGCATTTAAAAATGATCTTAACCAGATGTAATTAATGCACATAGCCTTGGTTAAGAAAGAATAAATTATTTGAAAGCAAAGTAAAAGGAAGTAAAGCGCAAAACAGGTTAAAATAAGCATGAAAGGAGTTTAAGCAGCAAAAGAAAAGAATAAAGAATACAGAAGTATGACAGCAGAACACTAAGGACAAAAAAAAAAAGACAGAGTGGACCGCAAATACTGAACATCGTGACTTGACAGGAAATCACTCAAATGAAATCACCAGAATGGATGGAAAGCACCAGAAGTTTTTGTAAAAAAAAAAAGGTTTTGAAGAAGCTCCACAGGAAAGCAGATGAATAGTTTGCATTAGTTTAGAATAAAAAGGTGTTTAGCTCAGAGGTAGATTACATTGAGAGAAAACATACTGTACCATCCACCCCAGTGCCATTGCTGTATCTCACAGTATTGCTTGTGGCAGCAGAAAAATTACACACACCCACTCAAACACTCCAAAGACACTCCAACACGCACACAGTCCTACACATACTAGACAGGTTCAGAGTTTTGCACTTTTCAGTCTGGGAGAAGTTCCACTAGAGGTCTGTCTTTATCGATCAGTGTATATCGGCAGTGCAACAGATCCAGATGTTGTAATAAAATTTGTGTTTTGGGACTCAATTACTATATGATAACTTCTATGTGATGACTTCCATATCATGCCACTATATAATGAAAGTATCTGTATGTACTGTACATAACGTTCAGTACAAACAGATTGTTTTTGAATGGGGTATTTTCTTAAATTAAGAATTAAATAAAAGTCCTTAAATATAATTAATTATATTTTCAGCTTGGATTCATCTGTTTCTTCCCCAATAAATATCAGCAGTATTTACAATCTCAAGATCAAATGGTTCCTCAGCAGACAGCAGTTCACACAGCAAGTGAAAGTCTCTTCATTTGTCAGACATCAGTTCAATCAGTATGGAGTAAAGCGGTTGTAGCCTCCACGGTACAAACTTGCCTGATTGTAAAGAAAGAGAATAAATCAGATATTCCGTTATATCAGTCGGTCAAAAAAAGTGTGTTTAATTGACCCTTCGCAAACAGCTAACGACCAATTTGACCAATCATAACGCCGTATATGCCATTTTGTCAGAGAAACAAATCAAACAGATTATCAGATATATTAAATGGATTTAAACTTGAAATATATTGAAATAGATTTCCACGGTTGACATAAAATCCGTTCTGATGTTTATTCATGTTTTTTTTTTTTTTTTTTTGAGCCACAAAATGGTATTTATTGTTTGAATTTCTTAAAACAATGACAACAGTTTAAAGCTGAGACTTTGGTTCATATCGAAAGTAAATCTTTTCTGTTGGCGTGTTGTCAGTTTCCTCTTTTTTCCGTGATGGATTTTTCATTGTGTGGGCACATGATGCGTAGTGTGAGAGCGTTTGTTGGACATAGCAACAGTAACTAAGGAGATCAGGTTTTTGCGAAGGGTCGATTGCAACTGACTGTTTTCGTCATGTGTGGTGTTTCACACTGTAACTTACCATTGTTCCAACGCCATAAGTGGTGGTGGGTCCAACTGAGTGATGGTAGGGGTCTGTTGCTGTGGCATAGACTCTTCCGTATCTTAAAATGAATACATTTATTCATTAATAGATAGATTAATTGATTGGATTGATGATGGATAGATTGGGTTCTTACCCATCACTGTATGTGGCTGTTGCAGCTGCTGAGGCGGACTGGGCCACTCGATATGTGGCTGGATATCCTCCCTGAAGACAGGATGTATTTAAAAAACATTAAAAATCTTACTGTTCAAAAACTTTTGACTTGTAGTGTAGCAAAATGTTTTGGAATTCAAACTGTTTACTGAATGAATACTTAAACCTATTCATTCAGTAAACAATTTGAATTCCAAAACATTTTTGCTACACTACCAGTCAAAAGTTTTTGAACAGTAAGATTTTTAATGTTTTTTAAATTAGTCTCTTCTGCTCACCAACCCTGCTTTTTTATCCAAAGTACAGCAAAAACAGTAAAATATTAAAATATTTGTATTATTTAAAATATGTTTTCTATTTGAATATATATTTAAAATATAATTTATTCCTGTGATTTCAAAGCTGAATTTTTAGCATCATTACTCCAGTCACATGATCCTTCAAAAATCATTCTAATACTATGATTTTCTGCTCAAAAAACATTTATTATTATTATAATCTTGAAAATGGCTGAGTAGAATTTTTTCAAGTTTCTTTGATGAATAGAAACTTAAGGGAAAACAGCATTTATCTGAAATGGAAGTCTTTTGTAACATTATAAATGTCTTTATCGTTAGTTTTGATCAATTTAAAGCATCCTTGCTAAATAAAAGTATTCATTTCTATAATTTCTTTCCCAGAAAAAATGGTATAGTGTATAATTTGTTTCTTGAACTGCAAATCAGCATATTAGAATTATTTCTGAATGATCATGTGACACTGAAGACTGGAGTAATGATGCTGAAAATGTAGCTTTGATCACAGGAATAAATTATATTTTAAAAGATATTCAAATAGAATATAGTTGTTTTAAATAGTAAAATGGTACTGTCTTTGCTGTACTTTGTATCATATGAATGCAGGCTTGGTGAGCAGAAGAGACTTCTTTAAAAACAATAAAAATCTCACTATTCAAAAACTTTTAACTGGTAGTATACATGAACACTCCCACATCCAACTATATTTAAGGTTAGAGTTTGGGTTGGGAGTTAAACTTAATAAAAAAGAAAAGGCTGTCAGATTTAAAGGTCAATAAAACACTTTGGAGATCAATTCAATGTTTTTTTTTTTAATGTCATTAGACGGGTCATACTAGCAAAGACAAGTTACTGGCAGTGTACGAAATGTCAAATTCTCTAATTCCCATCATTGAAACTTGAAACCAGCCCACACATTTAACCACTAACACTACTATTAACACATCATGTGATTTTGTGATTTTTGTTTGGCAATCAAATTACTATGGAAATGCTCTTAAAGGTGCTGCTAAATAAAGAGAAGTTGACTTTTAACTTACATAAACCTCGGCACCATACAATCCATCTTGATACACCACTCTGCAGGAGAAATAAAGTAGGTAGTAAATTACATAATATCATACATTAAAAAACTACAATTTAATGTAAGCTTAATGTAACTGAATGTTAATTACATACATAAGTGCAAAGAAAGGTTTACTTTGTCTTTTCAACCAGTAATACCAGTATAGTGTAAATACTAACTAAATGTTTAATGGTAATAACAGGAGCTACTGACCCTGGATAGGCTGGTACTGCAGCTGGTGTGGCGGTGGCTGCAGCGGAGCGGATTGTATTGTAAACTGCCCGACCACGTCCACGGAGGGCAGAGCCTCTGTAGGCCAAAGTCGGCGTGGGAACAGGGTAAGGAAAGCTGGCGACTGTGTAAAGTTCAGGGGCGTACATGGCTCCCATTACTGGATTGATTTTCCACCCAGCAGCTATAGGAATTAACACAGAGGTGAGGAGCTGAATTTTACAACCCTTTATTTTCACACATAACATATTGGGCAGAATATTATGAAGGAAGCTTACCATTCACTAATGGCGTCTGAGGCTTTTTTGTTACCACCCTCGCTGTGGCGTTGTTCACCTGAGAATCAGAGTCATTTAGTTGTTCGGTTGTTCAGTTGTTCATTCTCAAAATGCAGAAACTTATCACAGTCATACCTCAATCTTCCTTCCCTCGACGATCGTGCCATTGAGCTTCTCTCTCGCTCGATCTGCTTCAACTGCACTCTCAAATGTCACAAATCCAAAACCCTGAAGACAGAATTGAAATCAAATTGAATCCAACTGAAACTTCAATAAAGAAGTGACTTAACACAACTTAACACAACTGAACCTACTGACCTTTGATCCTCTCTCATTAAAGATGATCTCCACGTCTAGAATCTTGCCAAATTGCTGAGAGATGAAAGAGGTATTATTATTAGAGATACTGACTAAACAGTTGTCAAAGTGAGAGTATGGGTTAAGCTGAAGGGTATTTTCACAAAAATGAACTTTCTGTAATCCTAATGTTGGTTCAACCCTCTATGACTGACATAAGAAGTCCACTTCAAAAACAGAGATTCACATAGAATGTACTCACCCCCTTGTCATCCAAGATGTTCATGTCTTTCTTTATTCAGTCGTAAAGAAATTATGTTTTTTGAGGAAAACATTTCAGCATTTTTCTCCATTTAATGGACTGATATGGTGCCCCGAGGTTGAACTTCCAAAATGCAGTTTAAATGTGGCTTCAAACTATCCCAAATGAGGTTGTAAACAATCCCAGCTGAGAAAGAAGGGTCTTATCTATCGGTTATTTTAATAAAAATAATACAATTTATATACTTTTTAATGTCACACACTCGTCTTGTCTTACTCTGCCTGGACTGTTTTTGTTCTGGTTCATGGCAGTTTGGGTATGTTGAAAAACTCCCATCTCATGTTCTCCCTCAACTTCAAAATCGCTCTATATCGCTGTTTTACTTTTTTTGTTAAGGGTGTTTGATCTTCTTTGCATGTTCACTTTGCAAAGACTGTGTCGGTGCTTCTGCAGTGATGTAGGATGATTTTGAAATGATTTTTGAAGTTGAGGGAGAAAGTACGGTTGGAGTTTTTTGACATACCCTAACTGTCTTGAGCCAGAATACACAGAGTTCAGGTAGAGCAAGACAAGACGAGCGTTTGAGATTAAAAAGTATTTAAATTGTATTTTTTTAATGAAAATAACCAATCGTTTCGCTAGATAAGACCCTTCTTCCTCGGCTGGGATCGTTTACAACCGCATTTGTGATCGTTTGAAGCTGCATTTAAACTAAAAGTTCAAACTCGGGGCACCATATCAGCACCATACCATTATATGGAGAAATATCCTGAAACATTTTCCTCAAAAAACATATTTTTTTACGACTAAAGAAAGAAAGACATGAATATTTTGGATGACAAGGGGGAGAGTACATTATATGTGCATCTTTATTTTGGAAGTGGACTTCTCCTTTAACTTTTGTGAAACACAAAAGAGCCCTGCTGAAAAAAACAATAGAAATCATCACAGAATTTGTAATGATTTTACTGGTTACAAGGGGAATTGTACTGTGAAATATGTGAAATATATGAAATGTGTCCCAAAACACACTACAGGAAACCATTTTATAATGGCTTTAATAGTTAAATGTTGATGGGTTGTAATGGTATTTGTAGTGGTAACCATTAGAATTTCTGTGATGGTTTTGCCCTAGTGAAAAATAATATAAGTATTAAGTATTATAAGTAATAAGTATTAAATACTTAATAAATAATAATAATAAAAATACCCTGCAGTTGTACTTTTAGTATACTAAACTGCTATACTTATCCCCGGTTTCACAGACAAGGCTTAAGCCTAGTCCTAGACTAAAATGTAAGTCTGAGCTGTTTAAACTAAAAGAAACTTACACTGACGCATCTTAAAATATCAGTGCCTTTGTTTTGTCTCAAGATGCACACCAGTAATGTTTTTTTCAAAGACACATTTATAAAAATTTACTTAAAAGTCTTAATTGAACTATGGCTTAATCCTGGCTTAGGCTAAGTCCTGTCTGTTAAACCAGGCCTTAAAGTACTTACTTTAATTGTGCAGAAGTAGTGCTAAAGTCCAACTAAAAATATACTGAAGTATATCTGATTGTGCTAAAGTGGAACTATAGGTACGCTTTAAATATTTTGCATTTAAAGACTAATATTATTTAAAGATCACACAATCCTCATCAATAGTCACACTGGAACACATTTAGGCTTAATATTAAGAAAATGTGCATTCTGGACAATTAGTACTTAATCTTTTAAACTTTTTTTTTTTTAGAATTTTTATATCATTCTCAAGTGATATGTCAAAAGACTTGAATTATACTTAATATAAAATAAATGCATTTTAAATATAGTACTTTTTTACTAGGGTGGATACTTTGAAAAACGTTTTTTTTTTTTTTTTTTTGTCCATACAAGGAAAGTCAGATGGTTCCAGTGTTGTTTTGGACCCCACTGACTTTAACTGTATGACAAAACATTGAAACGCTCCTCAAAATGATTTCTTTTGTGTTCTTACAGTTTTGGAAAATCATGAGGCTGAGTAAAAACGGCAAAAAGCCAGATGAGTAATGCATTCCATTCAGGACAAAATCTATTACCCCAAACATCTGCCTAAGGTCTGGGTCCCGAAACCTAAAAGGGATATTGGAAACATGGAGCCTTTTGGGTTGAGCTTTCCCAGCTCCTTCCTCCTCAGTTCCACTTCCTGTTGCACTTCCAGATGCCACAGAAACACTTAGAGACTGTGGGTCAGATGCGACAGGCGCTAATGATTCATCCTGTGAGGGAAACAGGAATGAAAGATAGGGAGGGAGAAAACGTGGAGAAAGAGGCAACAGACATAGAAAGAATGAGGAGGAAGTTAAAGAGAAGAATAGAAAGAAACATTAGTATGCATTTCATTACAGCAAGCCTTTATAACTACTGCTTATCTATAGTAAGATTTCTTGTCAAACTTATTGCAATCTAACATTTTACTGGGAGAAAAACTGGTTTTATAAAGTGACCACAACAAAACGCAAAGGAGCATTCCTCATCCAGTGATTCCTCTCAAGCAAAAGTGAGGAAATGTGATCAAGTTCCCATTTTAGTGAGCTGTCTAAGTACATGCCTGTTAGATATAGACATAAAAACCACAATTTGCTTTGAAAATAGAGCACAATCGTATTTTAACTTCAGTGAAGTCTCTAAATCAGCAGCTGAAAGTCATTAAAGATTACTAGCATACTCAACAATGTGTCATTTTCTGAGCGCTGCAACTGAAATATTGTCATATGTAATGCATGGTTACACAGCATTTCCTACTGCACTGACTGAACATGACTGTGAATAAAATGCCCCCATGCAGATCAATACATAGGAGTATTTGTGCTTCAAACCCAACACATCCACTATCCCACAATGCATCACGATGCCAGTTCGTATGTCTGCACAGCCTACCTCACCAAACGGCACAACACTGTTACTATTAAAAAATGGATTAAGAAGTCAAAAAAGGTGTATTAAAAATGTTCAAAAAGAGAACTAGAAGAAAAAGAGTAGCCAAGCATAGCATGAAATGAGGAAGGGAAAATGGTGAAAAGGTCAGAATAAATTTAACTAATAAAAAAAAAAGCAATTGTGAGGGCACAACGAATCACGTAATGTGAATTTAAAAGCAGTAGGGAAAATGTTATGCAAATGATAAGAATGGTCATTAGAACAAGAAAGAAGGACAGACAAATGGCCAATTCTTTATCTACTTCATACGAATGGAAAAAGTTGAAGCAGTAAGGCAAAAAGGCCTCTGCTTTAACTCATCCATAACAGATCTGAAGTGTAAAGGGCGACAAAACAATTCTAATCTGGGCAAAATAAAGGGGTGCATTCGGTTCATCATGTTCCCTTCCTTTGAGTCTACAGTTTTCATTTGTACTATTTTTATTATATTTTTCCAACCAACCATCATCCCACACGTCCCTCCCGATTTGAACAGTACACACTACCAGTCAAAAGTTTTTGAACAGTAAGATTTTTAATGTTTTTTTTTTTTTTAAGAATTCCCTTTTGTTCACCAAGCCTGCATTTATTTAATCCAAAATGTTTACATTTTAATATAAATATTTTATTATTTAAAATAACTGCTTTCTATTTGAATATTTTTTAAAATGTACTTTATTCCTTTAATCTTTAAATGGATCAAAAATAATGATAAAGACATTTATAAGGTTACAAAAGATTTCTATTTCAGACAAATGCTGTTCTTTTGAACTTTCTATTCATCAAAGAAACCTGAAAAAATTCTACTCAGCTGTTTTCAACACAATAAAAATAATAATAAATGTTTTTTGAGCAGCAAATCGGAATATTAGAATGATTTCCGAAGGATCACGTGACTGGAGTAATGATGCCAAAAATTCAGCTTTGAAATCACAGGAATAAATTACATTTTAAAATATATTAAAATAGAAAACATTTGAAATAGTAAAACTGTTTCAAAGTTTTTCTGTTTTTGCTGTACTTAGGATCAAATAAATGCAGGCTTGGTGAGCAGAAGAGACTTCTTTAAAAAACTGTTCAAAACTTTTGACTAGTAGTGTACTTTTTAAATAAAATTAAACGTTTTCTTTAAAAAAAAAAAAAAAAAAAAAAGTAATTTAGAGTTTTTATAGATTATTGCCCATAAAAAAATTTATATCTGTAACAGCCGGAATTTAAATACCAGTGTATCCCTAGAATGTCATAAATGAAAATGTAATTCATTTTCTCACTTTCACTTAGTCATTCTATTTCCCTACTAAAACTCATTTCCACTGCATTGTATACAAAACAGAATCAGCATTAGAAGATAAAAGACAATAAAGAAGCAAAAAAAGAGAAATGATGGGTGATGACGATCCTAATATGTCAAGGAAGGGTCTAGAACCGAGTGAACCCCAAAACAGAAAGAAAAAGACAGAAGCTCTAAACGCAGGGGAATTCAAGCATAGTTTCAGCCTACAACTTTAAAGGTCAGCTATAAAATTGCAACGAAGTACACTGCTATTTTTGGAACCAAGACAGAACATTGAATTAATAAGGAAGGAGGCAGGAAACACACGTAGAGATTTACGCACAGACACACACACATCCACATTCACACACGCAAACAAATCATGGTTATTGTTAACTCTGAGCTGGCCGGGCTGATTGCTAGCTGTAATGACTACCACAGCAGGTGTCACACAGAAAATACTGCTGAAACACCATCGTCATCATCGATCATCATTACATTCATCCAGAGACACAGGCCAGGGAGGGTTTTTAGGAGAAGTGACAGATTGGGGGAAGGTGTGATGGGAAGGTATGTGATGATATCACGTCACGATGCAGAGTGCTTTTCTGACTGGACCTGGGAAACATAGATGAGGGGGGGAGGGGTCATCCCGTCCGACTCCCCCCCTTGACCCCTCCCTCCACGGCGGCGGCTCATAGTCCAATATCTGGAGCTCTCTAGTGATTTAAGCAGTGTGGACAGAAGATGGTGTGACAGAGAAAGAGAGAACTCATTGCATGAACCTTTTCAGTGAAAAAAAAAAAAATCATGTTGAAGTGTTATTTTTAATCCTTCCCACTTCCCTCGGCACATGCCTCTGTTGTAACAATTACTGTAAAGGCCCATGAATACATTCTAAACAAACACAACAATAACAATCATACCATGGTGATACACATTTAAAATATAAAGCTACGACATGAGTCCAAAAGACAATATTTCAGTAATTACAGATCTGGATTCATGACAGACATCTCATTACTGGTGGTTTAAAAAAGCATTAGTTAATGCATTTCTTTGCATGACCACAGTGGAAAAAAACACAAGATTGAATTTCAAAAATCCAAAAGTTACTTGACTAAAGTAAAGTATCTCACACTGATTCACTGCATAAAGGCTGAAATACACTACACGACTTTTAAAAGCTGAAGAGAGTCTGAAATATTCAGCATCACACACTTCATTTCAGTAACAGTCGACTGAGGATCATAGCCTACACTACCAGACTTTAAAATCTTTCCGATCACAACAAACTCACGCAGAAACACGTGCCTTTTTGCTATGAGATGCACGACAAATGAAAAGGGCTCAAAATATCAAACATATTTATTATCTTCTGACTAGATTAAATCATAGTCTGAAGCTAAAAACTCAGAGTACACTACACAATTTTCTATGAAATCTCTCAACTCCAATCTGTAGACTGGATCTGACTTTCAGTAACTTCTCCAAATCTGGGCAAAAATCGTGTAGTGTATTTTAGCCTTAAGATACACAGTATATGACAATTTGTGTCATATTGTAGAGTAATCAGGGATTATATCAGGGACTTTTTGATGCCAAGGACCCCATATTTGATGATTTTTATTCTTCTATATACACTACCAGTCAAAAGTTTTTGAACAGTAAGTTTTTTAATGTTTAAAAAAAAAAAAAAAAAAAAAAAAAAAAAAAAAAGTCAAGCCTGCATTTATTTGTTATAAATATTTTTACTATGTTAAATAACTGCTTTCTATTTGAATATATTTTAAAATGTAATTTTCTACATTTTCAGCATCATTACTCCAGTCTTTAGTGTCACATGATCCTTCAGAAATCATTCTGTAATAATATGCTGATTTGCTGTTCAAGAAACATTTGTTATTATTATCAATATTTAAAACTGAAATTATAGAAATGATTACTTTTATTTAGCAAGGATGCTTTAAACTGATGAAAAGTGATTATGAAGATATTTATAATGTAAAACAAATTCTATTTCAGATAAATGCTGTTCTTCTGAACTTTCTATTCAAATCAAAGAAACCTGAAAAAATCTACTCAGCTGTTTTCAATATAATAATAATAATAATTACATATATATATATATATATATATAATTTTTATTTTTTTAGCAAATCAGAATATTAGATTTCTAAAGGATCATGTGACTAAAAATTCAAAAAATCACAGCATTATAATATAATTTTTACATATTTTTAAATGTTTAAATATATTTAAATATTATTATAATATATTATTTTAAATAGAAAAAATATTTGAGAATTTTACTGATTTTGCTGTACTTTGGATCAAATAAATACAGGTTTGATGAACAGAAGAGATTTCTTTAAAAAACATTAAAAGTCTTACTGTTCAAAAACTTTTGACTGTTAGTGTATATCTCAGGTTAACATGTTAACTCTAAAAAATACATTTTGTAATCATATTTTCTCCCTTGCTCTCAAATTTTCTGCAGACACAAGCACCCCCTAGTGATCTCCTGACCCAAAAACACCTGGCTTACAGTATTAACTCACATCAAACTGAATGTGATTCAGTTTAAGAGAAAATGTAGAGTACAGTAAAGATTACGTCAAACTACTCCCTCCTTGAAAAGAGAATTAGAGAGTGGAAGAGGAAGTATGGTCAGTTTTTCTTCCATAATAAGCCTAAATACTCTTCTATATGCTGTCCTGATCCAGTTGAATTGCCATACTTGGACAAGGCAAAGTAAGGATGTGTAAAGGACATAAAGCTATTTTTAGCTCACAAAGGGGGTCCCAGAGGACCAAAGCATGAGATTATATATCAGCAGCCCATACATATTCCTGGCATACCTTCTCTAATATACATTTGAAAAGAATATGCTGCTTGTACTACACAATTCACACTTAGGCATTGTTTTCTAATGTAAAATCTTAATTTTTCATACTTACATGTGCCCTGCTCGGTTTTAGGTAAATTATATTATTTAAATAAATGTCTGTGCTTGATTTATGTAATATATATGTAAAACTATCTACATGTACTTTAGGTGCTTTAGGTTATTAAGCCTTTATCATCTGAATCCAGCTATTTATTAATCGTTCTTACCGTGTTATTGGCAGTTATAGACTCCGTCCCGTCATGCTGAGAGCCCTGATAGACTCTCAGCTGATGATGATCTGAATATTCAGAGTTTGGGTGAGCAGCACTGAAATCGAGGGGTGGCAGCCGGGCAGCAGGTGTGGGTGGGCCTTGTCCAGGTGGGGGATAGGAAGGAGGCGGGGCATAGACCTGAGGAAGCGAAGGGTCACCATTGCCTGGCCCCGCCTCCTGGGCAGCAGCACCCTGAAACAAAACAGAGATGCTGTTTACTAACAGAAGCTTACTTCTATAAACTGTCTATTACAAGAACCAAAAGTGATTGGACCAATGAATCATGGTAACATATGTTTTCCCATTGCTTTAAATAATTTTAACCAGTTTTAAACATCAAGATACGAGATTCAGCATTTTAGTTTAATAGCTTGTTTGATTATACTTAAAAATTTCAGCAAATGATCAGCAATATAGCTTTATAGTGCATATTTGACATTTCTGGAAGGTAGTGATCTGCTTCACTAATAAAATATTTAAAAAAGCATTTGCGACAAATCCATACCACCTTCATTTTAGGGAAATACTCAAACTTTACCAGAATTTACCAGCTATAGGAAGCCAACATACTGTTACTGTTTGTTTGCAGATCATAAATACTATACAAAACACCGCTAAACCAAGTCTGACATCACATAAGGTCCTGACAAAGACACAATGTATGAAATTATGAGTATAAATCAGACATCTCACCCCTTCAGTGCATTCCGCAGGCGACCCAATACTCACCAACAACTGACGCATGCTTTAATGCAAAGCTTTCACCCGCCCACCCCACCATAAGTCCCTCGCACCCACCAATCACAGAGCACCAAACCAGTCTCAAGAGGGGGTCTTTACACCAGCTGTGTTCATTTGTTCATGTCAATCATCAACCCATTTCCCCCTCCTACTGTTAGACACTCAACACTGTGGCTTGGATAAAAGCTAATTCTTACATACATACAAACAACTCAACTGCTCAGTAAAATTCCTACGTAATCCTATGTTCAATGGAAAATAATCACACTGAAACCAGACCAACAAGATTACTGAAGTGTGAATAAAATAGAACAGGAAAAACAGGTAAGATCACTCACTTTAAAATAACTGTTCACTCTCTGCAAACATAGAAAATTGGAAACTTAAGATATTAAATTCACTCAAATACAAAACATTTTATGCAGGAAATTCAAGTTAAATTGCTGAAGCTTTAGATAATAGACATTTGTGACATGAACCTGTAAAATAAAATAAATAAAATAAAATAATAGATGTAAAGAAGTGAAATCAATACGAAGCTCTTCATACACACATACACTATATTTTTACTCCTTATCAGCTGTTTCGCTGAGCGGATAAGGCAGAGTAAATTTAGACTTCACTGATAAACTGTGACACTGAGAGACACAGCTTTGATTTAATATCACTTTCCTTTAGCAGAAACTAAAGTATTATGTTACATTAGTGTCTGTTTCTCATAGCTGTTTTCCATAACTGGGATGTTATATACCACAATTACATAGTTACTCACTGTTTACAAGAACATGTGATCTTACCTTCATTCCTTTTTTAAAAAAACCCCAGGAGCTACTTGACACCCTGTAAAAGATTTACGAGATGTAAACAGGTGTCGTCAGACTTGCGAACTGAAACACTACAGCGTTTTAAGTACTGCTGACTCAAAATGTCACTCAGTGTGCCGTTGCTGCTGGTCGTCAACCAAGTCAAAGATCAAAATTAAGACTTCAGACTTTGGAGACTATATTGAACAAGTACAAAGAGTACACACTTGGTGTTCATTCACTTATAACTTCCATACACAACACGCCGCCATGTACTAGCACAGAGGGTATGGAAAACAAGCATAATCGTGATAGAATTGTTCAAACACTCTCCACTAGTTGCTATCTAACATGCAAAGGTTATCTTCTGAGATTTGTATGTAAATTGTTCTGTTTCCCCCGAAACCCGCCCTAATTCTTTTACTGTGAGAAGATTTAAATAACGCCTCTATCTTGCAGATAAATGTTTTTTCAGGCACAGTGACTGATATGAGATTTTCTCTCCCTCTTTTTACACACATACACACACACATACATTGGCCCCTTCAGCTGTCAGGTTTGGGGTTAAAGATCAGAGGCAGGATGCCAGGTGCGTGATCTGACAGCTGCGGGATCATTTAAACACTCACACAGAACTGATGACAAGAACTGCTTATGTAGTCTATACTCATATATTACAAGGCTCTCTGAAATACTTGATTCTGATTGGTTGGTCGAGGCATTCTGCGATCAGATATCTTTGTATAATGGCTAAGTAATGTAATTGACTGTTTCACCCTGGCAACCAGTTTCTTAAATCTTCAACAACAGCTTTGAAATTTTTATCCAATGCAGTGTTATTTTAGTATTTTTGTATACTATTATAGTATTTATTCATATTTTAAATTACCAGTCAAAAGTTTTTGAACCGTAAGATTTGTAATTCCTTTAAAGAAGTCTCTTCTGCTCACCAAAGTACAACAAAGTACAACAAAAATGGTAAAATTTTGAAATATTTGTACTATTTAAAATAACTGTTTTCTATTTTAATATATTTTAATATTTGAGTACAGTTGTTTTTCAATTTAATCATTTTGTTGTCACTTTTATTATTTAAAAAAAATTATGTAATTATTAATAATTGTATATATATACATATATATATATATATAATAAAACTAAAATTAAACAAAATATTTATATTATTTCCATTTTAAGAAATTTTTTTAGTCATCTTAATTTTTGATTTTAGAACTTTTTTTTTCAGGTTCTTTTCATCTAATATGTATGTTTAATTTTGTTTCAGCTTTATTTCAATGAATAAAATTAAATTTTAATAATTAACAACAACAACAATGATCCAAAATGATATAAATATCAGAATAATTCAAGTGACAGTTTCCCTCGGCAGTCTCTTTCCTAATAATTTAGACTTAAATTAGCATTTCATATACATTTATTTATTTATTACTGATGTAATATTGGTTATCCCAGTCATTATTGCAAAATAAACAACATTTGAGTCATATAATACTCCTCAGATTAACATCAGGATCCATTTTAGGGTTTATTTTCAATTCTTTCTTTTTTTTTTTTAATCATTTTGTTGTCATATTTTTTAGATTTAAATATATATTTTAATTTAATACTAAAATTAAAATTAAAATGAATTAAAACTCAAATAACTGAATTTTTTGTAGTTCTTTAATTTAATTTTTATTTAAGTTTTTCATCTAATATTTATTTTTGATTTTATTTCAGCTTTATTTCAATCAATGGAAATAAATGTTAATAATTAACAATGATATAAAAATCAGAATAATTCAAGTGACATTGTTTCACTCTTTTCTTAATAATTTAGACTTAAATTAGCATTTCATGTACATTTATTAACATTTGAGTCATATAATACTCCTCAAATTAACACCAGGGTCCATTTTAAGGTTTATTTTATGATAATGAATGTCTGTTTATTCATTGTTCCATTAATAAACACATGCACACACAAATTTTGCACCAACATAAACATAACAACCACAATAACCACATAATTCAGTCTATATATATATAGTTTAGGCACTAAAGGAGCAGAAGTAACTGTTTCAAGTCCTACTCTTTAGATGAAACAATCTGTCATTGTGTATCACTTCAGATAAAGTCAAGAGGCAACCTGAGACTCTACATCTATTTCTATATCTGTAATCTGTGTGTGAGAGGGAATCTGCAGTGAGAGGAACAGACTAAAAATACAGCGAGTGTGACAGAGAGAAAGAGCAGGCACACCGTTTATCAACTGTCCTGGAATTTCTCTCTCTCATACACACACAAACATACAATCACACGGCGGCACACAAACACACACTGAACCTGTTTTCAGTAGGCCACCTCGCAGGGACAAATATAACTAACAACGGGACACAGCGTCCTTCACCAGCAGAGAGAAGCACATTTGACGTCCTCACTGCAGACCCATTGGTGGAAGACTGCTCAGTACATACACAACCTTTTGCTGGCTAGCGATTGGTTACGAGACATGTGACAGAAACTGCACTCGGAAAAAGTTTACATAAAAATAGAAATAAAATAAAATGATCAAACTCCAAAGAGAATGTGAAAGAAAAATGTACAGAGAATAAAGGGATATGTTTACCTGTACAATGCTGGGGTAGCAGGAGGCTGTCTGTGGGTAAACAGGGAGTCCGTAGGGCTGAAGAATCACAGTAGGGGAGGACAGCATGGTGCATAGCCAGAAAAAAAGGACAGAAAAAAGAAACAGCTAAAAGGGATGGGAGACCGGGGGAGAAAGAGAGGGGAAGGAGAGCTCTCTGAATCAAGAAAGTACCAGACCGAGAAAGTTTAGGATCCAAACAGAAGAGGAAAAAGATCCAGGGGTATAAAAAAGAAAAGAGGAAGAAGAGTGGGTTGCACGGTACTGATGGCTGGCGTCACAACTTCTAGGCGATCAACAAAACAAGAGTTAAAAAGGTACAAATAAGACCTTCTCCAAAAGTTGAGAGTGCCAAGTTAGTCTGTTTCACAAAAGGCAGAGGAGATCAGTACTGAAAGATCTCTGGAGGACACAGCATGTGTGTGTGAGCCGGTGCGTGCGTGTGCGTGTCAGTGGGTTTATTTGATAGACAGAAACACATGTTCAGAGTTGTGTTACACTCCTTTATAAATAGTCCCACTTCTTCCTTTAGCTGTGCTAGTATCACCACTAGAAATTAAACAGCTAGTCATGCAGTAATACAGAGTTTAGTGCAAATGTAATGACACAGATGTTTGTCATCTGGTGTCTGCTGAGCAAATGCTACATTAAAAGTCCAAAATGTGAAGCCACAGAGACCAGTCACTTTGTTTTGAAAATCTGATGCACTCAGTTATGGTGACATAATGTCATGCTTGTCTGGGGGGAAAAAAACTGGGGTAAAATACCTATGAAAGTGTAATAAAAGAGCATTTTCCCTTTCACTTCTATAAACATATCTCCACCTACAAATAAATAAATACATGAATATAAATAAACAAATAACGTGTTGTGATAATGTGAAAATAATATTCTACAGTGTTGTGAGAAGAACTCTAATTTGTCTAATTTATTTTATAACTTACAGTTTACATACACCTTGCTGAATCTGCAAAATGTTAATTATTTTACCAAAATCAGAGGGATCATACAAAATGCATGTTATGTTTTATTTAATACTGACCTGAATAAGATATTTCACATAAAGAGAAAAATAGTTGAATTTATAAAAATGACCCTGTTCAAAAGTTTACATACACTTGATTCTTAATACTGTGTTGTTACCTGAATGATCCACAGTTGTTTGTCCTGAACAGTTAAACTGCACGCTGTTCTTCTAAAAAGACCTTAAGGTCCCACAAATTCTTTGGTTTTTCAGCATTTTTGTGCATTTGAATCCTTTCCAATGATGAGTATATAATTTTGAGATCCATCTTTTCACACTGAGGACAACTGAGGGACACACATGCAACTATTACAAAAGGTTCAAATACTCACTGATGCTCCAGACGGAAAAATGATGCATTAAGAGGCCGGGGGTGTAAACTTTTGAACAGAATGAAGATGTGTAAATTTTTCTTATTTTGCCTAAATATCATTTTTTTTTCATTTAGTACTGCCCTTCTGAGGCTACAGAAGATACTTACATATTTCCCAGAAGACAAAATAAGTGAAGTTTTTACCCTGATCTTCAAATTCAAGAAGTTTACACCCCTTGCCCTTAATGCATCATGTTTTCTTCTGAAGCATCAGTGAGCGTTTGAACCTTCTGTAATAGTTGCATATTGAGTCCCCCAGTTGTCCTCAGTGTGAAAATAGATCTCAAAACCATACAGTCATTGTTGAAAATGGTTTGAATGCACAGAAATGCTAAAAAAAATAAAAATAAATAAATAAATAAAGAATTTGTGGGACCTGAAGGATTTTTCTGAGGAACAGCAGGCAGTTTACCTGTTCAGGACAAACAAGAGACTCATTAAACAATGATCAAAAAACAAAAAAACACAGCTGTGGATCATTCAGGCAACAACACAGTATTGAAAATCAAGTGTATGTAAACTTTTGAACAGGGTCATTTTTATAAATTTAACTATTATTTTCTCTTCTGACTATATGTAAACGTTTTTAATGTGAAAACATAACACTCATTTTGTATGATCCCTCTTATTTTAGTAAAATAATTAACATTTTGCCTATTCTGCAAGCTGTATGTAAACGTTTGACCTTAGCTGTATCTATGCATGGTGTTTTACTAAACATTTATTTTGTATTAAGCGTAATAAAAGTGAGTGTCTGAAAACCGTCTGCATTATAACAGAAAAGCAGCACGGATAATTAAAATCATCACCAGTGTCACAACAGCTCAGCAACACGGGAGTCAAGTTTCTCACTTGTAAATACGACTTCATTTAGTCATTCATGTGCTCGGTACCGTTACTCGTAAATATGATCCAATTTCAGTATCTCCAATTCCACCTGTAGGCTGCAATAGCAAGTACAAATTCCTCATCTTCTGTTCGCCCAGTTCTATCTAGCAAGGCTTTTTAATTTCATTTGTAAATTCTCTTCTTTTTTCATTTAAATTCATAGTTTAAACACCAGGGGGTGTTGTTATGTTATCACAGGGCGTGATGTTAACGGATGTATACTTCTGTCCCTACTCGCAAAGCTTTGTGGGTAATGTAGTTTAAAAGGAACTTATAAATATCCGGGAAGGCCGGATGCACGTTCTCTTTTCTATGCGAGCCTGACACAGACAGGTAATGGCGGCATGTGCCTCCGCATTTCTGCCCTAATTTCCTACTGTCCGCACGTTTAAAAATGTTCCGTTAAACATTATTAAAGATATAACATAGTAAATGGCTGTTTTATACGCGCAGTACCTCGTTAATAGGTTATGTTATGTGGAAAGACGAGCAGGAGCGCAACGTGTTTCCACAAGGCGCGTTCAGGCCTAGTCATGAAGTGATACCTCGTGCTCATTTTTATGTTAAATTAATCTTGAACGATTGAATTTATTGAAGGTTTGTTTAACTGGAAATTGGTCCCGTAATAAGTATTTTAATATTAAGTATATTTAATTACCAGTATAAGATATATGAAGACGCTGAGCTGGTTGAGTGTAAAAAAAATATTATCGGATTTAAGTATTAATCTATATTTTTCTTTATTCACAGGCGTCTATAAGTCGCCATGCCGGTTGCCAAGAGTTGGGTTTGTAGTAAGACATATGTCACCCCCAGACGTCCCTTCGAGAAGTCACGTCTCGACCAGGAGTTGAAACTCATTGGTAAGGGAAAATTTAATTGCAGAAAATTAATTTTGTGACCGAACTGTTCTTTTTTTTTTTTTTTTTTTTTAAATATATATTAACTGATTTCTTTTCTCCACAGGCGAGTATGGCCTCAGGAATAAGAGAGAAGTCTGGCGGGTGAAGTTCACTCTGGCCAAAATCCGCAAGGCTGCCAGAGAGCTTCTCACTCTGGATGAGAAGGATCCTAAGCGTCTCTTTGAGGGTAAATTTAATTTTAGATTTATCTATAACAATGGCCAGTGATTTAAGATTATACAAGTCAGATTGTCAGTGTTGCCAAGAATTCCTCGTCAATGAGGCCATATAATTTTATGATGATTTCATGTTTGGTTTGCATCCATCACGTTTTACCCTGCTAACCGATCTACATTTTACTTCTAGGTAACGCTTTGCTCAGGCGTCTGGTGCGCATTGGTGTGCTGGATGAGGGCAAGATGAAGCTCGATTACATTCTGGGCTTGAAAGTGGAGGACTTCTTGGAGAGGAGGCTGCAGACTCAGGTCTTCAAGCTTGGCTTGGCCAAGAGCATCCACCATGCTCGTGTGCTCATCCGTCAGAGGCACATCCGGTAAGATGCTGAAGTATGCAAATTGTGCATAGTACAGGACTTTTAACCATGCATGCTGCATTTTCTTGTACATGTGGGTGTGTATAATGGTTACCATCCTGATTGTCTGAACATGTGTATTGAGGTTTTCTTCCTCTTTCATTAGCTGACCATGTTTAAACTCCTCCTGGTGAGAGGGAATGAAATATTCTGCAAGGTCAATTCGGTGATTAAACCGTATACCTTTGCTTTTAAAAAAATAAGCCCATAAACCACACCTTCCCATGACGTCTGGGGTGCTTTATTGCACGAAACAGAGTCTACAGGTAATGTATATGGGCTCTTTTGTGTGGCAGATCTTGTACTGTAACAACTGCACATCTCTTGGCCAGTGATTAAGTTTTAAAACTGTCAGATTGTCAGTGGTGTCAAGAATTCCTCGTCAATGAGGCCTCGAGATGAGCAACCTCAGTTCTGAAGTCTTGAGTAGTTTTTGTGTGTCCGCTAAATTATTTTTCTGATGTTCTGCAGGGTGCGCAAGCAGGTTGTGAACATCCCCTCCTTTGTGGTGAGGCTGGACAGCCAGAAGCACATCGACTTCTCTCTCCGCTCTCCATACGGTGGTGGCCGCCCTGGTCGCGTCAAGAGAAAGAACGCCAAGAAGGCCCAGGGTGGTGGTGGAGGCGGTGATGATGAAGAGGAGGATTAAACTGTTTCCTCTCTGGGGGTGGAGGGACTCGGCAGTCCTTGCTTTTTCTCTTCTCCCTCAAGTTTTCAATAAAATGGTTTATTCCGAATGATCTTGTCTCTGCTTGTCATTTGAGCGTAATATTTGTGAACTGTTTGAAGTAGGAACATTCAGTATTTAAATCTAATTACCCATAAAAGTCCAAGTGCAATGTTTTGCATGGTCATTTTATGGAGCAGAAATATAAGTAAATTGACTGTGTGGTTCCAGAAACCCAGCAGCTGTAAAATGATCCCAACTAACCTAAGGGTTTTGTTGCAAGACAGATAAATAACTTGAAGTACAGTAAATGTGAAACTATTTTTACTACAGACTCCTGTTTATCTTAAATGCCAGTTTGTAATCTAAAGCAACACAACATTAACTAAAATAAGGTGAATAGAAAATTAGGTTAATCAGATTTATTGATTTCCCATTGTGAATCAAATGGGAATATATTTGAAATACACATAAATATTTAATCAGTTTACCTGATAAATTGCAGAAAAATAGTTTGTTCAGTTCCAGAAACTTCACTGGGATACATCAGCTATAAGCAGCCATTATATCTAAAGCTATGCCACTTCATAGAAGACATTCACATATACAGTATCTGAAATCTTATATATTCACATCTTTCTAATTGCACTTGCAGCTATTAACAACTTTCCTCAATACACAAAATTTTAGTTAAATTATCTATTCACTTAATTGTGCTTTGCACTCTTCAATGGATCTTGAAGTCTGTGGAAGGCTTTTTTGTGCTTAGGCCTCAGAAACAGTGATACACCCTTTATCTAGAAGTCATCCTGGGGACTGGTTTGACCTCTTGTCTCAGTGTAGCCCGTGTTGCTTGTCTGCTCACTATGAATGAGACAAAATATGAAACTATAGACAACTTTTGTAAACAGCTGTAAGTTGCACTGCACTTAAAGGGATAGTTTGTCCAAAAATGAAAATTCTCTCATTAATTAATCACGCTCATGTTGTTCCAAACCTGTAAAACCTTTGTTCATCTTTGGAACACAAATTAAGATATTTTTGATGAAACCCGAGAGCTTTCTGACCCTGCATTGACAGCAATGCAACTACCAAGCTGAAGGCCCAGAAACATCACATCATTAATATAGTCGGTGTGATATCAGTGGTTCAACCTGATTTTTTGAAGCTACAAGAATACCTTTTGTGTTCCAAAGATGAATGAAGGTCTTACGGGTTTGGAACGACATGAGGGTGAGTAATTAATGACAGAAATTTTATTTTTGGGTGACCTATTGCTTTGAGATACCTATAAGATATTTAATGTATTTGTTCTTACCTCTCACCATCCTTTTCCAGTGTTTTAGCAGTGAGAACAAAAGAAAAGAAGGTCATCCATTAACACAGCCACAAAAAATATGCAAAAATATATATTGTATGTGTTACTGGTATTTGCCGACCTTTGGTCGCTGCCCTGCTACACCGCCTGCCTTCTTTGGTACTCCCAAGGTATCAAATGAGTGGCTTCGCACCCTAATAGCTCTCTTGGAGATGGAGAGAGACACATAAAGTGACTGATATGAAGTTAATTTTAATATTAAACAGTAATAAGCACAACCCAGTAACAATATCAAACCTATTGTCTATTATTCTCACTTAGGTTTGAGATTATCTACCTTGAAGTTCTCAATGAATCCTCCACCACCTTCTGGAACACTCCTCCCTCCTTCAGTGAGGGGAATGCTGGGCTGCGATGGCTCTCCCAACATGCATTGGGATCGGGAAGACAGTTCAGATCGCAGTGCTTCCAAAAGAGATGAACGTGTACGTAACTGGAATCATAAAAAGAGAGAAATAGAAGCAGAAATGTTATAAATTGAGGCTATGACGTAAGTGAATGATCAGTAAACATGCTTTGTGTCTGGTTACCTCAAGTCGGCTGAATTTCTCAGCCTTGTAGCAAGAGATTTCAGCATTTATGAGTTTGGTCAAGAGGAACTCTCTTAAAACTGAGCCCTGGAAGTGGAAATTCAGAGCGTGGTTTGCGTATTTTGTTTATTTTACCTTCACATGTAATGTCATACCTCTAACAATGTTTTTTGAGACCACATAGTAATTAACTAGATGGATGTAATAAAGTTGAGAGCTGCCTAGCTTAAACTTCTGAATTATTATAAATCATGTGATTTTACCTCTGTAAAAATGGGTGGTGTAGGAAGCGGTGGGCCAAATGGGGGTACATCCTCCCTAGCGGTGACAGATACCTGTTAATCAAACAAGAGGATAAGGAGCTGTGTGTTGCAGAATGAGTACTGATTAAGCAAAAAATATAGACTTTTTTTGTGTTGTTTACCTGAAATGATCCCCCATCTCCTCCTTCTCCCTCATTCTCTCTCTTTATCCTCCTCACTGCAATGAAACAATGCAAGAAGTGGGATCTGATCACGTCTGAAATGAAGGGAGTGTTACCTTCTTGATAGACCAGGGCAACAATGTCATTCCCAATGTGTCTCTTTCTCTGCAACTGAGGGGGAAAGACAGATGAGTAGAGCTGTAATTCAAGGACAAAGAAGGTAGTAAGTTTGTTGTTGTGAAAAACATTTTAGCACTTAGGCCTATCACTCTACATGTCTGTGATTCTTCAATTCTGTGTATTAGTAGTGTATTAATACACCAATAGGTGGCGACAGTGTCTTATTATTCTTAAGTGATTCGTTCAGACGCGCTAATCAACTCAGGAATTAAACAAATGACTCATCAGATTCGTTTAACACATGATTGATTCAGCAATAAAAAAAAAAATATATTGCCGGGAGACCCGGATTGGACTTTCTTTTTGAAATATTGCCATTAGCGATGAAAAATACACAAAGTAGGTCTATATAACAATATTGTGTCTAAAATGTAAGTTTTTGAATTTTTGCTTGAAGTCAATGGAGTGTTTTCACGAGGCGTCGTCACTCGGCCATATTGGCGGCACAGAACGTAAACAATGCCGCTGAACCAAACGAAACATATGCGAAATTCGCATATTTTGCTGATTATTGCTCCTGAAAATTATTTGTTACAGTCATGTTTTGGTCTGTACTAATCGGTCGGACTGGGAAAACCATTTGGGGTACCACAGACTGCCAAAAGTTATAACATATCAAAGAGAAGAGTGCAAAAAACTGTCTGAGGAACTAAAGGTGTTTGTGTTTAGCAAAACCGAACCAGGATTTTCAGGTTCAAGAACCTTGACAATATTTGTGTTTGTTCTTATAATTTCTGGTCAGGTAGGTGAAATATTAATACTGCTTGTACATATTTACCACCTATTAACTTTGTCAAAATTGCGCCCCTTCCTGCTTAATATGAATGAATAATAAATTAGCATAAATTAGCAGAACAACGTATTCAGTAGTACATTATCCATGCTGTTGTTTACATCCGAGTATCGCCAGTATGGCCGCCCTTACGAAAATTAACCATGGTTTTACTATAGGAAAAGTGTAGTAACCATGATTTTTGGTGTATAGATTAGCATTTATATAACCACAGAGAAGGTTAGAGTAGCAAAACCATGGTTAATTTGTGGTTACCATGGTTTAACTATAGTAACCATGTTTTTTTGTTTTCTTTGTAGTTAAAGCATGGTTAATTTTTGTAAAGGAGTGCATCCAAGTAACTGACCAAATCGTATATCACGTTTATAGTCGTGTTGTTGGTCTGAATATATCAACATACATTATATGGCACAGTATTTTGGTAAAAGATGTTAAATGATTATTTGCGTCAAAAAAGAAACATTTATTAAATTTTACCTGTTGTGTATCTCCTTCTGTGAACGGGAGTTTAGTGGCAACGTGGAACATAATCTCACGTCCGTGGAAGGAGGTGAAAACTGCTTCATTTCCTGTCTGGCCATGAGACACATCCAGACCTCCCCTGAAACTGAGATGGAAAATGATGATGTCCTTCTCACAGGTGACAATACATTTCAAAGTAGTGTTTTACTGATGTTAATGTTGATATTGATACTGATCTCAAAACGATATGAATAGGAATGAGTCTTAACCCTCTTACCCAGTAAATCCTTGCAGTTTGACCGTCTGTCCAAGTATTGATAAAAACTCCAAAAACTCCTCGCTTTCCTCTTTGTTACTGAGAATATCTTCCTCTGTTAACTACATCACATAAATTGGAACAAAATAATGGAAGAGTTACATATAATTACAAATACCCATTTAGGCTATTACAGCCTGAAGTCCTGGTAAACACAAAGTTTGATACACAAAATAAAGAATCATATCTTAGTTTCTGCATACCTGTCCGTCTCTCTGGTATAAGACACCAAATTTAAAGTTTTGAGACACTCTGTGTTCATCAAATGCCATTATGATCTCTGGGGCCTTTAGATGCAGAAAGAGAAGACAAGATAAATGCCAACTGTATTGATTATGTCAGAAAAGTGTTTACTTTATGAAATTTGTCAGAATGGAGTCTCATATTAGCTCTTCCACCAAATTATAGTAGACACATTTGACAAGTCAAGATATACCTTTAAGTAACTCACAGCCTCAAAACATGTGACGCTGACACTTGAGCACAGCATCTAAATAAATCAAATCAAAACAAATGAAACCATTCACTTCCATTTAAATGTAAATGTCCAAGCAGAACCAGTTGAGTGGTTGTGAAATACCTTTGCCAGCTCCACTGCTGTCGGGAATTGTTGAAAGAGAGAAACAGAGAATGTGCCATGAATTGAGCACTCCTTCATCCTGATTAAATGAACAAGAAAACTGATTAGGATGGTCTTGTACAGTCACTAACTACTGCACATCATATTATTGAACAACATTTAAGATGATCACAGAATACACACCTCAAAATGACTCTCAGACGATTTTCCTCTTCCTCAAGACAAACAGACAAAACTAGGGGCCCAAGAGAGGGGTCACAGGCAGTGAACGAATGATGATACTGCAGTAAACATTAAAAAAAAGCATGAGTGTGTGAGGGTCAACAGAGCGATAAGGGTTTCAAGTTTTTCAAATTATAAAAAAAAGGACCACTGACTCTGTGGCGGAAGAATTCCTGATAGACTTTAGCTTCACTGTCTCTCTCCATAATGTCGTAGCTCTCCAGACCAAAACCCCCCTTGTGAGAGAGTAGGGCTGGTCTCCACATGTCTATCTAAGGGAGGGTCGATCCAATAACCTCCAGATTTAGGGGGCAGGATGAGTGGTAAGCCGTCTCCAATCTTTAACAGCCGTGTCTGAGTGATCAATAGTAATTTTGTAAGTGGGAATCTGAAACTATATACATTATTGTTCAAAGGTTCTGAGTCAGTAAGATTTTTTTTTTTGAAAGATGTTCACTAAGGCTGCATTTATTGCTTATTGCAGTAAAAATATTGTGAAAGATTTTGTAAAATATTACAATGTAAAATAACTGTTTTCTATTTTCTTTCACTGATGGCAAAGCTACATTTCAGCAGCCATTACTCCAGTTTTGAACAAAAAAAAGTTTATGAGGGTGTTTCTTCATCTGTGGGCACTTTTGGCCCTGTGGACTTTTAGAAAATAAATTCTTTTATATGCTTTTTACACATTCACAAAATAATTGAATTTGTCTGCTAACAATGTCAAACAGTATATATACAGTTGAGGTAAAAAGTTTACATACACCTTGCAGAATTTGCAAAATATTAATTATTTTACCGAAACAAGGGATCATACAAAATGCATGTTATTTTTTATTTAGTACTGACCTGAAAAAGATATTTCACATAAAAGACATAATAGTTGAATTTATAAAAATGTTCAAAAGTTTACATACACTTGATTTTTAATTCTGTGTTAATACCTTTTTGTTTAGTGATAGTTGTTTTAGAGTCCCTTGTTTGTTCTGAAAAGTGAAATTGCCTACTGTTCTTCAAAAAAATCCTTTAGGTCCCACAAATTTTGGGGGGTTTGCAGCATTTTTGTGTATTTGAACCCTTTCCAACAATGACTGTATGATTTTGAGATCCATCTTTTCACACTAAGGAAAACTGATGAACTCATATGCAACTATTACAGAAGGTTCAAACGCTTCACTAATGTGTCAGAAAGATAAACGATTGCATTAAGAGCTGGGGGTGTAAACTTTTGAAAAGAATAAAGCTGTGTGCATTGTTCATTATTTTGCTTAAATATCATATATTTTTTCATTTAGTACTGCCCTTCAGAAGCTACAGAAGATACTTACATGTTCCCAGAAGACAAAATAAGTTAAATTTACCCTGATCTTCAAATTCAGAAAGTTTTCACCCCCTGGTTCTTAATACGTTATGGTTCCTTCTGAAGCATCGGTGAGTATTTAAACCTTCTGTAACAGTTGCATATGAGTCCCTCCATTCTCCTCAGTGTGAAAAGATGGATCTCAAAATCATAGTCATTGTTGGAAAGGGATCAAATACACAAAAATGCTGAAAAACCAAAGAATTTGTGGGACCTGAAGGATTTTTTTTGAAGAACAGCACACAGTTTAATTGTTCAGAACAAACAGCAACACAGTATTAAGAATCAAGTGTATGTAAACTTTTGAAAGGAGTCATTTTTATAAATTCAAATATTATTTTCTTGTGTGGACTATATGTAAATGTCTTTTATGAGAAATATCTTATTCACGTCAGTTCTAAATAAAAAAATAACATGCATTTTGTATGTCTTATATTGGTAAAATAATTAACATTTTGCAGATTCTGCAAAGGGTATGTAAACTTTTGACCTCAACTGTACATGCATCACCAGAACTGTCATTTATTAAAAAACATTTTCCATCACAATGAAATTTTGACCTCATCTGAAATTATGTATTGTATTTAACAGTATTCTACGGTGGGAATGATGTTGACGACATTGGTAACATTTTTGTAATAAAGAGGCTAAAACAAAGAGGCTTTTTAATATATGGAGTTGACCTCCATATATTTAAAAGGAAAACATGGTACATAAACGTGTTTAAAGTTGAAGAAACACACCTGTCACGTAAACAAACAGTTTTGGGATAAAATCCCTACCCTCAGAGGTGGTGGAAACTCACAGCGCTGTTCATCCAATCTGCTACCCTGCAGACAAAAACAACCACAGACAAATCATTATCATTACTGAGACAGAATAAGACAACCATAATGTTTTTACACTGTATTGTTTACACTGGCGAAGAAAAAGGAGAGAGAGAGAAAGATGACAGCGTTACCTGTAGCTTTTCGATGATTGCAAACAACTCCGAGACCTGCATAGAAATGACGAGGGAATTACAGAAACAGTGAAAGTTTCACATAATGAACCCCACAGTGTATAATCAAAATATTATTGATGCAGAATGTCAATTGTCTAGTTTCTCTTTAAAGTTTCCATGATTCATTTATGAAATCTGGAGAGAACATCATTTGCTATCTCCATAGTGTCATTGTCAATATTTTTGGAACATCTAAAACAGGAGTTTCTTACCTTCTGACTGGACGGTGCAGAAGTGAGTGGCTTAGCCTCACTGGAGGGTGAATCCAAAATATCCAGGATGCTGTGACCCACACATTCTGCACAACTGTAACAGAGACAAGCGTTCTGGAAAAGTCTGCATGTGATAACTGAGTTCAAACACCTGAGCACAGCAACAAACCCAAAACTGTAGCTGACCTGCTCTCATTTCCAGTGATGAACTTGTCAATCCTGCGTACAGCATAAAGACGCCACATGAAAAGAAATCCTTAATTCAGACAGCATTGTGCTCAAATTACAGCAGCGGCTGAATGTTATTTGTCATACCCACTCACCCTCCATAAGCTCCGAATGTGAAACTTCTCTTTCTGGAGAACAACTTCTCGTTTCTTCCTTCCATGGTAAGTGTTTCTTACAGACAGCCACAGAAATATGCTAACCAGGCATGCAGGCCATCACTCCTGATGGTGAATTAACTGCTTCTCTCTGTCTGTCTGTGTGTGTGTGTGTGCGTGTGTGTGTATCGCTCTCTCTTCTCTCTTCCCCCCTGCCACTCTCTCATTTAATCTCTCCCTACATCCTTCCTTGTCTCCTGCTGCCTGTTGACTGACAGGAGTAACTCTTGCACGCCCATCTCCTGCCAGTGACATCAGAGGTCGGTGAACTACTGCACATATACAGACCAACTAAAAGCCTTTGAATAGATGCAATGGTGAATATTCACCCACTGCAATCGTTTAAAAGCGTTTGGGTAGCATTTATGCAGCCGCTCTAAAAAAAAACTGCCCTGGGAGGAGGGAAAGATACGTGAATGGGCAATGGACTACTGCTATAGACCTGTTACCCTTTCAGTAAGCAAGATTCATCAATTATTGACCAAACTCTCTTAGAGAGAGGAGGCAAGGCAGCAGGGGAGAGAGGGCGAGAGGGAGGGAGCAGGAAAAAGAGGAAGAGAGAGAGAGGGGTCAAGAGACTTTACCGACAAGAGAATAGAGAAATGAAAAAGTGATATTGAGAGGGGACACAAACTAAAAAAAAAAGTATCTTTTTTTTCCTGTCTGGCGGGAATGTTGAATGGTCATGACATGAGAGGTCTTATAGAAGATAGAGAAGAGCTCTATATAGATCCTACAAGTTTCATAAATATCTTCATCAATAAAAAAAAGCATTAATGTAATAACCCTTTTAAAACAGCTCGTTTGCATAAACACCGCCTCCAGAGCATAACATCAATGATTCTTCTCACCATAGGCCCCGCCCACTGGCATTCTGTTGCTTAACGGCTGACACTTGAATATGTTGAATGTGAGCTTCACGTCACGTCAAAAGCAAATAGAAATTACAATCACTGCCACTATCTTGTCTACATTGGATACAGTATACAGATGCGTGTTCGCTTTCTGACACAGTTCATGCGCTTGAGGCCCTGTTTACACTAGTGCGATCCTTGTCTACACTAGCATTGTCACTGCGTTTCAAGAAACGATCTCAGTCTATACTACACAACCGAAAATGCATGTCACATGACCATTCATGCAGGTACAAACACAGATATGTATAGGTAGATGCCCTATTATTTAGAAGGTGGACGCATCTACATGTCTGGATTGGTTGAATGGGGCATCTGCCTATACATATCTATAGGTACGACAATGAGCATAATGTTATGGTTTATACAGTCGTCAAGGATACGCAGAGCAAATGTGGGCAGACACGCCTTTCAGAAGTCTCCGTTTTGGTCCGTTTATACTGAAACACAACCCTGGAGTTTGCAGACTAAAACGGGGTCTGGAGTGTTTTCAAAAGTCTCAATTTTCGAGGGTCGAAAACTTTGTAAACGACAAGCATAACCGTAGCAAAAGTTATGTGTTTTAAAACAAAAACTCACTAGTGTAAACATAGCCTGAGTCTGTCATCAATAGGACAAATGGAGTGAAAGTATGTTCTCTGGGACACGTTTGGTTTAAACAGCTCGTTTGCGTCTTTGTACAGATATCAGAGCAATACCAGCATAGGAAAAAAGCAGATTGTTTATTTTTAATGGCATCCTGGATCATGTCAGATGATTGTTCAAACTTCGGAGCATGTTGTTTCGTAAACGAGGCACACTTCACAAAGAAACATTTGCTGAAAGTAAGCGGTGCTAGATCTGACTGCAGCTGCATCACAAACTGTAAGTAAATTAACTTATAATGCTTTCTCTGGAAATGAGAAATGTTTTATTTTGATTATGTTGTCAGAAAACTCACATGCAATAGTCGGGGGCGGGGCATTGATACTGTTGATAACAGTGGCAGATTATTGACCAGCCTTAAAGGACCTGCCACTTAAAACAGGTTGTTTTAGACCAGGGATAGGCAACATCGGTTCTGGAGTCTAGCTCCGACCCTAATCAAACACACCTGAACCAGCTGTTTCTGAGGGTCAGAATGAGGGTTGAAAAAAAATAATTTTTCCACATATTTATTTATTTGTTTATTTTATTTTATTTTTGTGCAAAGAACTTTATTAACATTATAAGTAAACCAAAAATCCATATAATGAGCCCTTTAAAATGTACAGTGAATAGCTCACACAGAGTGATTACATGTAAAATTGTTACAGTGCATTTTATATGTAAAAAAAAAAATGCAGTGCAGTTTATTAGTTTATACAGCAGGGATCCCCAACCTTTTGTCCTTAAACCTAAATTCATCTTAAATTCTATTAAAATTCTATCCTCTTACCCATCTACACATGACATAAGTATTGCTTTGTTTAAAAGCAAATAAAGATCAGGAATTTTGCATGCAGGCAAAGGATTTCCTCGTGCAGATTCCGCAGTAAATTCAAGCTGGCTTTGGTGTCACATGAATTCACCGTGTTGACCAACAGAAAGCTGCTTGGAAATGAGTTTTAATAACTGCTACACTACTGACAGTCGTTTTTTATTTTTGCAAAAGTGACCGCACTTTAACTCATTCCATTTCCAGCATACATCCTGCTACTCCTGGCAACAGGACAAATGGATTTGAAACATTCAGATTTACGAGTCCACTCCCAGCAGGCACTGGGTGTCAATATAATGTCAGGTTGACTTTGGACCCCAACATCGGATAGACGTTGCATTTTGGCTGATTTCAATCGTTGACGTCAATTTGCTGTTGACTTAACGTTGGATTTTGGTTACACAACCTAAAAATAACAAAATATTATTGTCGGTACTGGACATCAAATTAACAATTAACAATGTTGAATTGACATTGTATTTTGGTCACCTGATGTCGCAACCGAAATTTAAGCAAATATCAACGTTTTATGAGTTTGTGTGCCTGCTGGGCCGTCGACAGTTGCTATGCGAAAATTACCCCATTTTCTCATTGACTGATTTGTATATCAGTCCATGAACATAATCCACTTGAAGGGGTGAATGAAATCGAGTGAGCGAATTCGGGCTGCCAATTTTGCATATGTTGTGCTTGTTGTTTAATGATCATTTGACATTTTGCTAAATTTTAAGTTCCAGTTGTTAATGATCTTGAAATCTGTCATAGTACTGTTTGCCACAGTGTGTCTAGGCATTCTGAGTGTTGTCCACTTTCTTTAGTGTAAGCATAGAGTGTTTTAATTGGAAAATCAGCTCCATTTTGCTTAGAAACATAATAGCTTGACATTATTATCAGCAATAATCATCAGAAAAATGTTTTGGACATTCTTTTGTCAGAATGGTATTATGTATTCAAAACTATATGAACTCTGACTGGTGTGTGAACAACTGACCTATGGAGAAATAAAACCAGAACTATGTATTTTTATAGTTCCTTATTCTAATAATATTCTATTTTAGCAACAGCATGTTTTCACATACACATTGTATGTGAAATATGAGTTCTCTAATTGTTGGTTTCAAATTTGAGATTTGAAGAAGGAATAAATAGTTATTGCTACTGAACAGACTATCCTTAAGATCACATTAAATAATAATAATAATTATAATAGTAAAAATAGTAATCATTTATGACCCTGGACCACAAAACCAGTCATAATTTTTTGAAATTGAGATTTATACATCACCTGAAAGCTGAATAAATAAGCTTTCCATTGATGTATGGTTAGGATAGGACAATATTTGTCTGAGATACAGCTATTTGAAAATCTGGAATCTGAGGTTGCAAAAAAATCACCTTTAAAGTTGTCCAAATGAAGTTCTTAGTAATGCATATTACTAATCAAAAATTACGTTTTTATATATTTATGGTAGTACATTTGCAAAATGTCTTCATGGAACGTGATGTTTACTTAATATCCTAACGATTTTTGCCATAAAAAGAAAAATCAATAATTTTGACCCATACAATGTATTGTTGATAATTGCTACAAATATACCTGTGCTACTTATAACTGATTTTGTGGTCACAATTGCTACATAACTCCTAGAACTTCTTCTTAAGTTCTAGAGCTTCACTTTGTGTCCTTTTGGAAGATCAGATTGAGAACAGCCAGGAAACAGGCCAGAACCTCTTCTTCACAGAAAACACGCAGTTCATCAATTTTCTGCTGTATTGCTTCATTCTTTCTCAGATAATTCCAGTAGAAATCTCTAGGTTCTTGTCCATTCTTGTGATAGTGTCTAATCACCATAACGGCCCTGTCAGAGGTGAAGCCTTGTGTTTGTTTTGCTGCCCTGTTTAAGATGTACATATAGGCCTGGACTTGATAGTAGTATTCATGTGTTTCATTCAGTTGTGCATGACGACCACCATTTTTTGGTTTAGTGAAGACTTTGCCCACCATATCTCCAGTGGTTCCTTTACACTCAATCACTATCTTTTCACTTTTTTCCCCTTTTATTTCTGCTAAGAAGTCCAGCCTTCCAGAGAGGAATCCAAAGTCTACTTTGTTACCTTTGGTGTACCTCACTCTCCTGTTTGTACCAGTTTCTCGCAGCTCGTGATAGAACTTAAGACATTCACGTTCATCTCCTGGGTTTTGGAAATATTTGCCGAACCTTTGTGGAGAAGAGGTTATCCAGAGAGCTGACTCATCAGCATAGTCTTTGTTCTCAATGTCACGGACATTCACTGTCACACCCGCAGAAATATTTGGAAGATTATCTCCAACTTCTAAATGTCTCCAGCTCCTTGTTTGTGTTGTAGCATACATAGCAGGTGTGGAGATGGTGTTTGTCTGGTATCTGTCTCTGAACCTGAATCCACAGGTTGTGTTTGCTACGTTCTTTCTCCACTGCGCTCTAAGAGCTTCCACTGAATCGTCTCTTTTTTCGAAGAAAATCATCATTGTGAGTTCAAGAATTTTTCCATTGTCTTTCAATGAGAGTGAGTTCTTAAGTTCCCGGCAGCCAAGACGTGGAATGCTGTTAAACTGAAGCTTTAAGTTTTCCAGTTCTTTTACAATACCCTGGGCTTTCTGAACGATTCCTGCATTCTGTGAGAGCCTGATGACTTTAGGGTTCAGGACACCATTGGGCAAGTTAATTTGAAGTGTCTTTAGAAGTACTAAGTAGTCACTTACTGATATTTCACCGGAGCTGGTGCTGGAAGCAGGCTGCGCTTTTTCAGGCAAAAAAACCCTAGAACGGTGCCCAAATCCTGGTTTTGAACTGTCCCCAAAACCTTGCTTTTCTGTTCCGCTTTCTTTCTTACCACCCGTGTTTCCAGTCCTGCCGATTCCCATCCTTATTTTCAGTTTTAGTTCATAAATGTCATCATTCATCCCTGTCTTCTGTCCATCCAACCAATTTCCCTTTTTCCTGCTTCCATCTTTCAATTCACCCACTCTGGTTTTTTTAGGCTCCATGTTTTTTAATCTGTCAAATTCTTTACACCTAAAAAAACATTAGCATTAGGGAAATTAATGTAGTGAAAAAATAACTAAACTAAACTAAATTAAATTAATTAAATTAAAAACAATGTTATATTTACTTCAATACCCCACAACATTATAAAACTTGCAACAAAACATTTTTTCCACCTTATTATATTTCAATATAATAATTTATGTCAATGTAATATTTTCTTTTAAATACATCTTAATGTGTTTTTAATTAATAATCATACACAATTTAAGTATACCATTTTAGTCCATCAGGACCAATGATAAGATCAAAATAACATTTTTTTTTTTTAATCAAGATTGAATTAAATATTTCTTTAATTCATTATAATGGAGACGTCCTGCTCCCATCTTTCAATTCACCTACTAGGCTTCATGGTTTTTTATCTTAGAAAAATTACACCTTGAAAACAATAGCTTTGGAAAATTAATGTAATTAAAAAAAGTAACTAAAATCAAATCAAATCAAATAAAAAACAATGTTATATTGTATACAGTGTTATAAGTAAACCATTTTAGTCCATTCAGACCAATGATAATATAAAAAAAAATAAAAATCTATTTTTTTATCAAGATTATTTCTTCATTCATTATAATAGAGATTGTATGATGTACTAAAACTTTAAAAAGTAAACAGACTTAATCATTGTCTTATACAAATGATGACACCTGGGAAATTTTCATGTCACACCCTGTCATGTGATCTCTACATTCTTCCTTAGTCTTAGGATATTATCTCTTCTATTAAAATGTTAAAACTTCACTTTTGTTTAACACATCATGATAATCTATCTTAACCATTTATGTTTTTTAAACAATTATGCCTGTATAGCATTTGTGTATATTTTCTGTATATTTCCTTATACAACACATAATTAGTTTTATCCTGACAGTACTAATATTTCATATACATCACATATATAATAAATATCTTCTCTAAAATAATGTAGAAAAATATATATACATATACATATACATATACTTACTGAGGTTTTCGTCTGATTCAAGCAGTCAGATCATAACAAGACTTCATGCGTATACATGACTACCACCTGTGTGTATGTCATCAGGTGAGACGTCACCTGAATAACAGGCCAGCCCAGATTGTAAATGAGCCCTTTTAAGATTAAAAGTCTTTATCAGTCAGATTTATCAGTCATTTTTTAATCCACCTGGTTGCAGGGATGTTAATTAAATGAATTACAAGTTTAAAGATGTTTTAAAATATGAATAATATTTGAATTACATTTTGGTTCAAATATTTTTTGAAAAAGGTGTGGTGTTATATGTATGCTTAGTGACTGAAAGAAAGTGAAAGTGTTTTACAGGCTTTTTACGTAATGGCTCACCCTTTTATTTTAATTTATTTTTACTTTTGTTATGTATTTATGTTATTTTATTTATTTTTTGGCACATACATACTATTTTTACTAGTTTATCAAAAATAGAATGAAAATGTTTGATTTCAAACATTATTAAAACATAATTAAAAGTTTGGTATTCATGATTTTTTTATAAATACTTTTTGTAATTTCTAATCTGTATTAGCGTATGTATTGCAGATATGTATTTATTTATTCACTGTACAGACGGACGGACAGACAGGTAGAGAAACAGGGAGACAGTTGGACTTTTATTGTGTAATAATTTGGTACGTCATTTTTGGCGCCGGAAAAAGAATAGTAAACAGTGCGGGGGGCGGGGCGGGGTTTCATCGCTTTTTGAGCCTCATCACAATCACCGTTGTTTGAAGAATTCCAACAATACTTGCAAAAGCAAAAAATAAACACTGGAACTATATTATATCGATACCACAAGCGCAGTGGACTCAACGTTTCCTGGTCGTTGTTTCCATTACGATAGAGGGAAGCAAGAACAGTGTTGATCGCAGAGAGGTAAAATTCTGTCTGTTTGGCACTTTGGGAGTCGCCAGTTCGCCAACATTCTTTGCAGCAGCGGATGAGATACTGGGGGTGGACATGGTGTCTGTTTTCACCAAATGCATTGATTCTGCTCGTTCACATATGAAAGTAATTAATTGTGCATGGTGTTATTTTGTCTAGTATGCCTCGCAACTTGCTGATACGTGAATATTGCACAGCACAAATGCAGCAGAACCTCGATCATTCATCACCCGCAGATGACAGATAACCTTAACCTTTATTTATTCATTACTAATGTTCTATACATTGAAACTACTTAACATCGTTGGGGTATTTTTTTTTTTACATATTCAATCTAAAGATTTTAACCGACTTGAGTGCTCTAACAAGTTAACAAGTGTGTCTGGACTTCATTGTTTTTATTATAATTAGCTGTTTTAGCATATATTTTATGAGACAGACAAGTAAAACATCGTTTGTTTATGCATATTTTTCTCTGGTATTCTATTACAGAGTTTGATTGACTGGTCGTCCATCCAGTGAGCATGGAGGCAGGAGAAGACCAGACCAACTCCAGCTCAGCCAATAGCAGCGCAGCATCAGGGGGAAACTCCCGCCCCCCTCAGATAGCTCAAATGTCTCTGTATGAAAGGCAAGCCGTGCAGGTGGGTCACAAATCCACTGCGAAACTCCACTAACAGCCCAATTGAAGAGGCATTTAAATCACTTTTTAATATCAGGACCTCGGTGTGTCTTGAATTGTGGAAAATATAGTTGTCTGTACTCTTAAATGTGTTTCCAGGCACTGCAGGCATTACAGAGGCAGCCCAATGCAGCTCAGTACTTTCAGCAGCTGATGCTGCAGCAGCACATCAACAGCGCTCAACTCAACCTGGCTGCTGTGCAACAGGTCAGACTCAGTCAGTAAATCATATCAAGCAAAATCCACAAAAAAATGATTAGCGATATTATCCATGGTAGATAAAAAACAACCAAATTATGCATGTCTTTAAAAAATCTTATCAGCTTTAACTTGAGGATTCATCATTTTTACCTGGATGAGTAAATTTAAGTCACTACTTATCAAGTTTGGGGTCAGTATTTTTTTTTTTTTTTTTTTTTTTTTAGTTAAAGAAGTTCAGATAATTTACTCACCCCCTTGTCATCCAAGATTTTTGTGTCTTTCTTTAGTCGATAAGAAATTATGTTTCTTGAGGAAAAAAAAATTCAGGATTTATCTCTGCATAGTGGACTTCATTGATGCCCCTAAGTTTGAACTTCCAAAATGCAGCTTCAAATGGCTCTAAATGATCCCAGCCTAGGAAGAAGAGTCTTATCTAGCAAAACGATCTGTCATTTTTTAAAACAAATTGACAATTTATATACTTTTTAGACTCAAACGCTCATCCTGTCTAAGTCTGCGTGAACTCTGTTTTTTTTCCGGTTCAGTACGGTCAAGACAGTTAGGGTATGTTGCAAAACTCCCATCTCGTTTTCTTCCCCAACTTCAGAATCGTCCTACATCGCTGCAGAAGTACAGACCCAGTGTTTACAAAGTAAATATGCGAAGAAATCAAACGCCCTTTGTATGGACACCCGATGTAGGACAATTTTGACGTTGAAGAAGAAAACGAGACGGGAGTTTTTCGACATACCCTAATTGTATTGACCCGGATTACACAGGCTACGCATGCGCATCGCAGAGATGAGACAAGACAAACATTTGAGGTTAAAAAGTATATAAATTGTCAATTTGTTTCAAAAATGACACATCGTTTCACTAGGTAAGACCCTTCTTCCTCGGCTGGAATTGTTTAGAGCCATTTAAACTGCATTTTGGAAGTGTAAACTAGCGGGCACCACTGAGGTCCACTATATGGAGAAAATTCCTGAAATGTTTTCCTCAAGAAACATAATTTCTTACTGACCGAAGAAAGAAAGACATGAATGTCTTGGATGATAAAAGGGTGAGTAAATTATCTGTCAATTTTTGTTCTGGAAGTGGACTTCTCCTTTAATACTTTTTTAGCAAATCAGAACATTATAGAAACAGTTACCATGTAATTATATGCAACTGTTTCTCAGCAAAAGTGTGTATGACTTCAGAGCTTTCATGGAGTTAAATTATAGTTTTCAATTTGCAAATGGATTTTTTTTTTTTTATTATTAATAATAATTATTTTACTTGTTATTATTAATATTATTTAAAAATATTTTTCCATGCATGTTCTTATACATTATTTATTTATTTATTTTTACAACTAAAAGTGTCTGTAGTGTTATTTTACAAATGTTATGTCATTTTTTTTTTTTAATCTTTTTTTATATTTGTAGGCAACTCTTGCAGCGAGTCGTCAGTCCAGTTCTCCCAGTAACAGTGTCTCTCAAGCTACAAGTTCAGCACAATGCACAGTGAGTGCTTTTACATCTATTACATGTGTGACATGGCTACTGGGAATTATAACTACGCTTAGTTCTAATTCTTTGTGAAAATGTGTTTATGCTTTTTGATGATCATTTTGGAACGTTTTATTAAGTAGAGCTGATCTATTATGTGCTGTTTTTTTTTTTAAGGTCAACTTAAGTACCGCAGCTGGTGGAGGGACCATGACAAACCCCCCGTCCAGTGGGACCTGCCACCTCTGCAACATCACCAGCCCTTAACCAGTCAGTTTTGTTAGGTGGAAACTCGGGTGGACAGGGTCAGATGTACCTGAGAGTAAGTGCACTTAAATCTAGACCAAGACCTAGCAGATGTTTTTATGGCTTGTAATAACACAGTATAAAACTGTTCACCTGGTAAACGTTTTTAGTAATGTTTATACAAGCTTACTCTTTTCCTAAGGGTGTAATTTTACTGGTCTCACCACCCACAGGTAAACCGCTCTCTCAGGGCACCTCTCACCCCTCAGCTCATTTTCATGCATGGTACTCCCGCGACAGCTGCTGTGTCAACGGTTGCCCAACAGCAGCCCCAGCAGCAGCAGCAGCAGCAGCAACAACAGGAAACGGCTCCCACATCCTCAAGTAACCAGTCAGACAATGATCAGGTGTGACATTTGGCCTTCCGTGTTTTCTTTTTTTTTGACACTTAGACTGTGCCATAATCTGGGGCAAGCTAGAAAGCGATACATCCTATTTTCTAAGCAACTTCACCATGCAATTAGAACTGGTGCTTGGTTTTTGTATCTTTCTTTTTTCCACAATGAAATCTTACTGTTCTAAAATCCTGTGGAATATCACTGTATATTAAACATTAAATATATTCTTAAAGGGAAAGTTCATGCAAAAATTAAAATTCTGCCATTTCACTTCCAGAACAAAGATTTACAGATAATGTACTCACACCCTGATCATTCTGCATAGTAAGCAACAGTACTACTGAGAAAAATGCTGAAATGTTTTCCTCAAAAAACATCATTTCTTTATGACTGATAAAAGTGTTCATGTCTTTCTTTTATCAGTCATAAAGAAATGATGTTTTTTGAGGAAAACATTTCAGCATTTTTCTCCATATAGTGGACTGATATGGTGCCCTGAGTTTGAACTTTCAAAATGCAGTTTAAATGCAGTTTCAAACGATTCAAAATGTGGTTGTAAACAATCCCAGCCGAGAAAGAAGGGTCTTATCTAGCGAAACGATCGGTTATTTTCATAAAAATAATACAATTTCTATACTTTTTAATGTCAAACACTCGTCTTGTCTTGCTCTGCCTGGACTGTTTTTTTTTTTCCGGTTCATGACAGTTAGGGTATGTCAAAAAAACTCCCATTTCATGTTCTCCCTCAACTTACATTGCTGTTTTAACTTTTTTGTTAAGGGTGTTTGATCTTCTTTGCATGTTCACTTTGCAAAGACTGAATCGGTACTTCTGCTGCGATGCAGGATGATTTTGAAATGATTTAAGTTGAGGGAGAAAATACGATTGGAGTTTTCTGACATACCCTAACTGTCTTGAGTCAGAGTACACAGCGTTCAGGCAGAGCAACCGCATTTGGGATCATTTGAAGCTGCATTTAAACTGCATTTTGGAAGTTCAAACTCGGGGGACCATATCAGTCCATCATATGGAGAAAAATCCTGAAATGTTTTTCTTAAAAAACATAATTTCTTTACGACTGAAGAAAAAAGGACATGAACATCTTGAATGACAAGGAGGTGAGTACATTATCTGTAAACTTTTGTTCTGGAAGTAGACTTCTCCTTTAATTACTCATCCTCCTGTCATTCTAAACCCGTACAACCTTTATTCATGTCCTTATTACCTTTCTGGGCCTTAAACATGGTAGTACTGTTGCTGGCTATGCAGGGTCAGAAAGCTCTCGGATTTCATCAAAAATATCTTAATTTGTGTTCTGAAGATGAACGAAGGTCTTACAGGTTTGGAACAACATGACGGTGAGTAATTCATGACAGAATTTTTATTTTGGGAGTGAACTATCCCTTTAATGGTTGTGATTCTCTTTCACAGAGTTTCTGTCAGTTTTGAATGAAAAATTACTCGTCGGTGAAAATTTGTCACGCCTGGTTGGAACATAGTGTTAAGATCAGTGTTCATTGTGATGCTGGTATAACCTTCTCCCTTTCACACTTTCATTGTTTTGCCTCTTGCATAATTTCCTTTGTCTCTCTCTTTTTAGGTACAGAATTTGGCAATGCGTTGCGTTTCCACTCCAAGGGTGGCTGCTGTGAAGACAGAGTTTGCAGACAGGAAGGAGACAAGTGGTGAGGATTAAAATGAAGATATTACAGGGCTTAACAACAGGTTTTTTTCTGCTTGGCCAGTCAGACCTGTAGTTCAGATTTGCACTTGCCCTGCTCCAACACATGAACTATATATGTATATATATATATATGTGTATATATATATATGTATATATATATGTATGTATATATATATATATATATATATATATATATATATATATATATATATATATATATATGTATATATGTGTATATATATGTGTGTGTACATTCAAATTCATCTGTTAAATTGTAATAATACGTACAGTATTACTGTTTTACTGTAATTTTAATCAAATAAATGCATTCCTGGTGACCATAAGATACTTTTAAACAATGAAAACTCTGTAACACTTTACAATAAGGTTCATTAGTTAACTATATAGGGTAACATTAACTAAGAATGAACAATACTTTTTAACAATACATTACTTAACATTAGTAAATGCACTGTGAACTAACATGAACAAAGAACAACTCTATCTTTATTAACTAGCATTAACAAAGATGAATAAGTACTATGATAAATGTATTGTTCATTGTTTGTTCATGTTAGATAATACAGTAGCTAATGTTAACAAATGGCATCTTATTGTAAAATTAGTTATTAGGGAAAACTCTTACCCACCCCAAAGCTTTGAATGATAGTAATAACACTTTTTTTTAGATCATCAGACGATATGTTTTCTTTACAAATAAAATATGCAATAATTGCCAGACGTTATGTACTTATTATAAATATAGAGGAAACTCCAACTTAAAACAACCTTCATAATCTGGGAAAAAAAAACAATAGCATAAGAGCTATATCCTATGTGCATGCCTATTCTCAATGACACTACCAAGACGATCAAAAATTTTAACAACTTCATCTGTTAGCCATCTAAATAACTGTCTTTATCTGACAAGTTTAAATATTGATGCATTTATGACCACTTTAACAAGGCATGATAATGCACGTACACAGGCACTCCCTATTGTTTTGCCTTGTATCGTATTTCAGATTCCTAAATGCATATGTCTGCTGCATTCACTTCCAAATGCATTGACTGTTAAATGACCTAGAATTTGTTTCTCTCTCCCTGAACTTTAAGGCTCATTCCCACTTAACCAGCAAACTCAGACTCAGCAGCAGTTTGGTCAGTCAGCCCAGCAGATCCAACCACAGACTCAAGCGCTCGCCAACACCAAACTGCAAAACTGCTCTAATGCCGCTAATCCCAGCATGCCTGGCCTCAACGTGAAGGGCGCTAACCAATCGGCTGTCACCCCACAGCAAGCAGGAGGTTCCTCCAATCCTCCGTCCTCCTCGCCTTCCCCCTCGCTCCCTCTCTCCCAGATCCTCCTTTCTCAATCTGGCTTGTGCCAAGCTCGAGGAGTACCAGCTGCTGCGGCCACCGTTACCCACATCCTAGTGCCCACCTCCAATGTTCCTACATCTTCTCAAGGCTATCCGATGGGCACGGTGGCAACCAAATCCAACATGACTGCCCAGACATTAGTGGTGCAGCCACTCCAGCAGACAGGGGCAAATTTGAGCACAGAAAAACTGGGTCATGGAACGGGACATGTGCCCATTCAGCCTAAAACAGCTCAGGGGCATCGGCTGCCGGTGCAGATGCCCCCTCGCCACCCTCCTCCTATTCTCCCAGCACCACCCAACAATGGCCAAGCCACGGGAGGCCATCACCCTCCTCACGTCCCGGTTCAGCTGGTTGGAGCGAGGCAGAGCACACTAGGAAACTCCCAGGCTTTAGCAGTGGCCCAGGCTCGGACCTGTTGCGCCCAGCAGGACGCCACGGCTGTCGTGCCCATCAATAACTCCGGTGGCAATGTTGTTACTATGGTGACTGCTGTGGAAACAGGCGGAGCCGGCATGTGCCTTAAAACAGCCCAAAGTGCCCTCCCAGTGTCTCAGATGCAAACCAATCAGAGCTCAGCGCTGAGTCAGGGTAATCCTGCTTCGGTCACACACTCGATGGATGGACAGAATAACTCTGGAGATTCTGTTTTTATTCAGTCTGGAACAGCTCAGGTTAGTGGATAATGAGTGAATGTTCTGTCTATGTTCTGTCCATGCTGTGACACTCTTTCTTCTCTTGTAGACGAAGCCTGGGATTGGTCCATTGAAAAGAAAATCTGAATCAGATTTACCCCATGAGATGTCAGTTGAAGCCGTAAATGCAAGTCCGTCACTGCAAGACTCCGCTCCTCCTCTCTCACCAGCTCCCTCATTAGATACAGGTGGGCCATAAGCAGGAATAGTACAAGTCAGTGTTTATTGGAAAATGCTTGTATTACTTTTATTGAGTATGGGTTAATTTGATCAAAAGTAAGAATAAACACATTTATATAATGTTACAAAAGTTTTCAATTATAAACAAATTATGTTCTCTGCTCATCAAAGAATCCTGAAAAAAATGTTAAAAAAATATATTTTTTTTTTACGCCATTATTTCGATCACATGAAATGATTGCACTCGGTGAGCTACTGGCACTACCTGTTGCTATTTTTACCACTACACAACTTGAAAAATAAAATACTGATACAATTACACATTGTGTGGCTTTTGGAATGTAAGTCTTCACTGCTTTTCTAGTGATAAGAAGAAGAGAAAAGAATGGGAAGATGCCTGTGGATGAATAAAACTTCCTAAAGACCTGCGTCTTTGTTCTCTCCACTTTAGCCCTGAAGCCTTTAAGGCTTTTAGTAGACCACAGCTACTGAAAAAGCTTGCAAATGGCAAAGACAAGAAATGCTAGATGCCATCCTGGCAGGATGTAAACATGATGCCGCAGCCACTCAAAATGAATGGTACGACATTTGGTTTAGGCCTATGCTTATATCCATCACCACCTGTAAGCTCTTTCAGTAGCTGTGGTCATCGTATCAGTATTTTATTTTCCGAGATGTGTTGTGGTAAAAATAACAAGAAGTAGCACCATTGAAATAATGCTGTCCCCATAGTCCAAAATATGTATAAAACAGTGTTAACTTCATTAACAAATAATTTTCGTCATAATTTTCATCAACATTTTTTCTCTGACAAAAACGAGACGATAACGACCCGAAAACTTGTTTCACATGACAAAAACTATGACGAAAATCTATTGACATTTTCATCAACAAATAAAAACGAGACGAAAATGTTAGGGAGAGTAAGACATTCATTCAGAATGAATTTGCTTTGTGGTTAGGAGGTTAGATGCGTACATTTGAACTGTATCATAGCCTATTGATCTATCTGGCGGAACATAAGCTAGCATACATTTGCTGCACATCTCATAAAACATTCAAAAATGTCAATATCTGGGAGTAAGAGAAGAGCAGGTGTAGGGATAATCTGACGATGCAGAAGTTAGTCTGGTTTTATGAGCGCAGACACCAAAGCAGCGCCTCTCAGCACACAAGGATTCTTTCGCGTCTCATGAATGGAGAAATGCACACAAAATGATGTCGAAGTTTCAGTTTTGACAAGTATTCATGTAAACACACTTGGTTAAAGAATATTTCTTTGGGTTTAATACTTTAATCTTTGCAACTTTACAAATCTTATATATGCACAAACAGCTTGACAACACTGACAAAGGAAAACATGAAATCATATCATATGACCCCTTTAAATACCCAGGGTTATAATATGAATATATTATGTTTATGAAGCGTTATTTTATCTTCTCATTTGTCTTCTCATTTATATTAATGTTGTGCTTTTCTGAACAATCTGTGTTACAATGTGAAACAATGTTTCTCCCTGTCTATTTGTTGTTTAGTCCCAGAGATGGCGTTCTCCTCTCCTCCTACTCTCTCTCTTTCTCTCCCTCTCCCTCGTGGAGGAGGGCAGGGTGATCGAGCACCTGTCCCACAGGCTGTGGTCAAACCTCAGGTTCTCACTCACCTCATTGAGGGCTTTGTTATCCAGGAGGGAGCTGAACCTTTCCCTGTGAGTCTGTCTGCTAAATATAAATCTAGTTTTTCATGGAAAAGCATAATTGTTTTTTTTTTTTTTTTTCAAACCACAAAAGAAAGATATTTCACCGTTATGACACTCATTAATTAGTGGATCAGAAGTCTGAGAGAAAAAGAACACGCATGAACTCTTTCTGCTGATTGACAGGTGGCTGGGCCATTGAAAGAACTTCCTGTGGCTGTTCCACCTATCCTACATCCAGAGAATGTCCGCTCTGATAGTGAGTTTTTTTGTGCTTCAAAGTTTAGTGGAAGACCATTGACAATGAAGTTGCACAGACATATTTATATTCTCTCTATCTCATACACGTTGTGTTTATATATCATTTACAGAGTTAAAGTGTGAATACTGTCTAAGATTTGCACCGGCCAACCAGTTCAGACGATCCAAGCGCTTCTGTTCCAAAACCTGTGCAAAGAGGTAAGACCAAAAAAATTTACATTTGAGGTCAAAAGTTTACATCCCCCTTTCAAAATCTGCTAAATGTTTATTATTTTACCAAAATAAAAGGGATCATACAAAATGCATGTTATTGTTTATTTATTACTGACCTGAATAAGATATTTCACATAGAAGATTACATGTCCACAAGAGAAAATAATAGTTGAATATATAAAAATGACCCCATTCAAAAGTTTTCATCCCCTTGATTCTTAATACTGATTAACTGAATGATCCACAGCTGTGTTTTTATGTTTAGCAATAGTTGTTCATGAGTCCCTTGTTTGTCCTGAAGAGTTAAACTGTCCACTGTTCTACAGAAAAATCCTTCAGGTCCCATAAATTCTTTAGTTTTTTCCGCATTTTTGTGTATTTGAACGCTTTCCAACGATGACTGTATGATTTTTGAGATCCATCTTTTCACACTGAGGACAACTGAGGGACTCATTTGCAACTATAACAAAGGTTAAAACACTCACTGATGCTTCAGAAGAAAAAAAACGGTGCATTAAGAGGCGGGGGGTGAAAACTTTTGAACAGAATGAAGATGTGTACATTTTTCTTATTTTGCCTAAATGTCATATTTTTTCATTTAGTACTGCCCTTCAGAGGCTACGGAAGATAGTTACATGTTTCCCAGAAGACAAAATAAGTCCAATTTACCCTTATCTTCCAATTCAAAAAGTTTTCACCCCCGCTCTTAATGCATGTTTTTTTTTTTTTTTTTTTTTTTTTTCTGGAACATCAGTGAGCCTTTGAACCTTAAACTTTTGACCTCAACTGTATATAAAGAAAAAAAACTTAATTAATTATGAATAGACCTGATTGAATATGTGCTGTGTGATGTTTTATTTACTTCCAAACCCTTTCTTTCAGGTACAATGTCAGCTGCAGTAACCACTTCCGTGTCAGCAGGGGTCTTGAGGGTGTAGAACGGCCATCAGGGGGCCCTGTTGTACAGGATGTTATTGCTAGACGCAGAGGTCCTCGCAGAAGCAGTTCTGAGATCGCCTGTGCTAAAATAACAGGCAGGCATCTTCCTGTAAAGGTGGGATAACGGACATTGCAGCAACCTGATTAGAAGATAAAACACAAAATAGTTACTTAAACTGTAATGTTGTACAATATCGCTTTTTTTTTTGTATTTAGACCAAGTAAGTATAGACATGTTAAGCAAAAGGGGTGTAGAACTGAAATCACTCTTTTTACATTCATGGTTTTGAAATATTTGAAATATTTATTGTTTCTTTTTTTATTGAATATACTTTATGGGTTTTTTTTTTCTTCTTCGCAGTGTCGTTCAGAATCTAGTCGTTCTGAGGACATCTCCAGCTGTGAGGGTGAGGAAGAGGAAGACTTCTTGTCACTCTCTCCCAGCTCATCCTTCTCATGCCCGAGACCAACCCACTGTGGTCCTCAGTTGGATGACACAGCACCAAGTAGCCTCCCAGTGGATGAGAACCACTTCTTATCTGGCAACCCGGCTCACTGGAGTGTGGAGGAAGTTTGTCAGTTCATTTCTTCTCTTCAAGGTTAGTGTTCTGATGCACTTCTGGATGCTTTGTGTTCAACTGTACTGTACATTTACTATATTTACTATCTTGTTCTCCTTCATCTCTTGTCAGGTTGTGAGGACCTGGCATCCCAGTTCCTTTCACAGGAGATTGATGGGCAAGCGCTCATGCTTCTTAAGGAAGAGCATCTTATGTCCACCATGAACATCAAACTCGGTCCTGCCCTTAAAATCTGTGCTTCTATCAACAGCCTGAAGGATTGAACGAGGGACAGAGAGAGCGAAGTAGCAGGATTAGAGCTTTATACTTCCGTCACCAGCCTGAGAAACTGAAGGGCATGAAAAGACAGTAGTTTGTATGGATGACCTAGAGATTAATAAATAAAAAACAGGGAAGAACAGGAGTGAATGAAATCTGAAGGGAAAAACAAGTGATGCCTTATTAAAAGTGAATTATTTACCTTCATATTTTTGTTTAAATGTGAAAGCCTGGGTTATTAATGATTCTCACTAGTTCTCACTTTAATTTTGTCCTGTTTTCAAACCGTTCTGGAAAGAATAATGTGAGTGATCCTACAGGAACAAAATAGCACAAAGATGATTATGTGTAATCTTTAAATGACGGAATTGATTTTGGAGGTGGTAAACATGTCTCAATTCTAGATTTTGATTGTGCTACTATATAATATCTGGGCTGTGTTTGAATAGGCATGTGAGCCTTGCATCTCTGATTTAGAGCCGTCACTGTAAATGTGTAGTCTTTAAGTCGGTATGTTTGTGTCCTTTTGTGTTTGTCAGTTATGTTAAACAATAGTAATCAAAGTATGACTGATAATGACATTAGAGACAGTAATCAATGTTATACCTGTAGTGCTTTTGACTATCAGAGTCAAAGATGTGAATAAGTTGCCTTTCTAAAAAAAAAAAAAAAACACACACAATATGTTGCCTCTGACAGCTGCATCTTCTTTCAGGGCTTCCCTAATTTTTCCCCAGCAAGTCAACTGAGTGACATTTCACTACTTTTGCTTGGCAAGCCTGTTATTTTTGGTTGATCAGCACTTGACTAAGACATTGTCGATTGTCTTCGCCGTGCCATTTAGAAAGTTAATACAACTAGATTCTCGTACACTATATAACTCAGTCTTCTATGGAACTGTCGAAATCTAAATGGTCCTTTCAGCCATTAGTGATCTCATACTGCAGCTTTCTATGTGTGCGTTCACACTGCTATTAATGGTTCAGAGACTGTGAGAGATGTACAATCTGTAGTTATGTTCTCACTACACAGTATTACTGAATGGAAGTAGGTTTTGTTTCTTTTTATAAATCACAGACTGAAGGAGTGATTGGATAACTGATCCTAGAACAATAAATTGTTTCTTTTTTCTACAGTAGATGGTTAGGAACTTTTCATTTGTATTAAAAAGTAGCATTATTATTTTTTGGGTACAGTTTACCAGCTTCATAGACGAGTATTAGTAGCTTTACCTGGAAGAGTCTTGCAGCACCTGAGTGCCGATATGATGAGGTAGTGTGAATGTTCATGAGAGTGAGAGAGAGAGCGCGTAAGAACGCTGTGTTCTGACGCTCTAAACATTTGGCTGAGCTTCTTTGTATGCTTAAATATGAATAAACAAGGTGCTGTGACACTGACATCCAGTTTCTCTCAAGTCTTTATTTCCTGGTTGGCCAACCTGTGTTAGTTTTTAAAATGCATTAATGGCTTTGTCAGTGAATAATGAATGTTTCTTTCTTTTGTTAGTGAATTTTTAAACAAATTCAACTAAAACTCAGTTACTGGATTTGGTACGACTTAATACGTCATCAGTCGGCCATATTGGCGGCACGGAATGTAAACAATGCCACTGAACCAAACAAACTTGCATATTTTGCTGATTATTGCTGCTGATTATTTGGGTTGTACTAATCGGTACTAAACATTTGGAGTACTATAGACTGCCGAAAGTTATAACAAATCAAGGAGAAGAGTGCAAAGAAGTGTCTGAGGAACTACATGCGTTTGTGGTTGGACAAACTGAACCAGGATTTCCAGGATTTAGTTTGTCACAGTATAGTGTGCACTTTGCTGCTTACTAAGTCCTCTATATGATTTAGCAGCTTCCACATGTTTTTTTCCTTGGTTTAGACAGCATAAATTAGCAGAATAATGTATTTAGTAGTACATTAACCATGCAATCAATCGTTATGATTGGTCAGATTGCATGTCAATCAAGCTGAGTAGGTGGCAACAAGTTACGAGGAGTAAGTCAACTTAATCATTCATTTAACTTATTTGTTCAAAACATTGATTCATTCAGTAATGAAGCACCACTAGGATGTTAGGAGTCGATTCAGCTGTGGCTTCTTTGGACAGTGTTTTCAGGTTCACGACGCACGTTTTTGAAAATGCTTTCGCGGGGAAAAAAAATACAAAGCAATGGGTTGCGGTTTTTGGACTATTTTTATAATGTACCACGGTCGTTTACACTCTTTCCGTTTACTAATATGTATTAATAGTTGGAATGAATTAGGACCGCTGTTGACTTCAGCACTACACATTGATTTTGCTTGTGAGAAGACAAAACAAGAGTTATTGTGAAGAGAAAAAGAAGTAAGCAAAGAGAAATGATTACGTAGGCTTAATAATGGTTTTCACTGAGATCAGAAAATGTCAGAGAGTGTATGTTCATGTTTTTCTTTTATTGTAATAAGATGAGTTTAAAAAAATTTGTCAAGATTTAGTGATTGAAGAGGGATACAATACAGACTGGATAAATGAGCATGCTACATATGTGACCGTGGACCACAAAACCAGTCATAAGTGTCAATTTTTTTAAACTGAGCTTTATACATCATCTGAAAGCTGAATAAATAAGCTTTCCATGGATGTATGGTTTGTTAGGATAGAACAATATTTGGCCGAGATACAACTATTTCAGTATATGGAATCTGATGCTCCAAAAAATCTAAATATTGAGAAAATCGCCTTTAAAGTTTTTAAAGTTCTTTGCAATGCATATTACTAATCGAAAATTAAGTTTTGATATATTTACAGTACAGTGGCGGCTACTGGTCTGTCAAATAGGGGAAGCTCATTTTCGGCCTACATCATAAAATTGTCTATTCATTTATTCACAAGAATGTGCTTTATTGTCATAAGTAAGTCACAATGCAAACAATCGTAAAAAAAAAGCTTTAGTTTTATTATGCAAAATATGATGTATTTTTTCTTTTAGTCAGATGCTACTATATAGTATAAATATTTTGCAATTTAAATAAGGTTATTATGGAGATTTATTTATTTATTTATTTATAAAGTATTTTAATAGAAATATAAGGTTTCATTATGTTATGTTAAAATTTTTCAAGATTACTATATATATATATATATATATTATATTAATTTATAGTCATCCTCCATGTTAATATTTAATGTAGTAATCTATATATATATATTGATTACTACATTAAATATTAACATGAATGAATGAATGAACGATCTAAAAAAAATATTAAACTCTGTAAAAGTGAAACAAGGAATGTGGTGTATAATTGTGTGAAATGTATGATGAAAATCAAGCAATTTCGCCAAGCAAATATAAAGAAATAGGTTGCAGCAGTTTTTATTTCGACTGAACTTGAGAAATCCGCGATGGGACTGAGCGCGAATAGCTTCAGCGATTCCTTATAGTACAAAATCGCTGTCAGTCAAAAGGAGATGCAATCTTTCGACAGACCCTCCAATCATGACGCAGAAGCTCGGAGTCCAGGCCAGCCCACTCCTCATTTGCTCCTCATTCACCCCCAGAGACGCTGAGCGTCCGTGGGCGGGACATAATCGCAGCGTTTATCCAATGACCGTCTAGTTTCAAAGCACTGAAAAAAAACGTTCAAAGCAGCCCCATTGAAGTCAATGGACGCTGGGCTTCAACGGGGAAATGCACTGTGACGCTACGGGAATGTATGAGAAGAAAATCAAGTCAGCCGACCTGCTATATCTAACTGATTCTGAACGAACTCGTCTTTGAGATGAACGTTTTCTAACGCATTTTTAGTCAATAAAATGTTAATACAATAGTACATAATTTGACCATTAATTTTGTGACATTATAGGGGAAGCTGAGCTTCCCTTGCAGTCTTAAAGAAATCGCCACTGTTACAGTAGGAAATTTACAAAATATCTTCATGGATCATGATCTTTACTTAATTTCCTAATGATTTTTTGGCATAAAAGAAAAATCTATCATTTTGACCCATACAATGTATTTTTGGCTATTGCTACAAATGAACCCCAGTGACTTAAGACTGGTTTTGTGGTCCAGGGTCACATATAAACAATTCTAGCGAAAATAATCCAAATCAGATTTAAAACAGCATATCCACTTTACTTTTCTTATTAAAAGTGTGGCCATTTGTAAATTTAATGGGTCTGGCTTCCAGTCTCATCCCTGTCCAGCTATCTTTACCTGTACAAAACAGTTAATTTTGCAGCTTGATATTGCAAGTTGGTGTGTCTTACTATATTATTTTAATGTATTATCTTAATTATGAACACACTGGTTTGTAGTGCAAACTGTTTTTCCATTTACTACACATTGCTATTTTTCTTCTTATTATTATTTTCTTATTTTCTGTTATTTCCCTATAGCAGCAAACAAACCGGAAGTCTTATACATAGGCTTATTTCCGCTTTGAAAGAATAAGGTGGATAAATCAAAATGTTTATTTTAAGTTGCATTATAGGAATAATGGGAGAACTCTTTTCCTGTAAATAATGGACGGCGGGGAAAAATGGGCTAGTTTTCATTCCTTTCAGGTGAGTTTTGAGGCCTGTCAGCCCTGTATGAAAGTATTTTCATTGGCAGAGCAAAAATAGACCAAATGACTGCAAATATTGTGTCTAAAAAGTAAGTTACTCATATCAGCATGACTGCGATTCGAACAGTTCTGCTCCTGCAGTAGTGTTTTAAATGTCTAAGGACTGAACAGATAAAGTCAGTCATTGTCTAGTGACTTCCTGAATTCTTTTTTTAAATTTTGTTAGAATAAATGTGCAAATGTACACCTGCCACGTGTCTTTAAACAAGGCTGCATCATTAACTTGGCTCTGCTACTGCTAATATGTCTGTCCTGAAAAATTAATCTAAATTTTGCCTGATCAGATCATTCAAGTAAGTTTGAAACTTCTCAGTGTTTATTGCTTTCAGCTCCACCTTTTCACAGCATCATGTTCAAATATCTAACTGTACAATAAAAGACCCATTTGAGAACATAAATAAAATCTTAGAATCTTGCAACATTGCAATTTGTTCAATGCATTTTAAAGAAAGGATAATATCCTGTAAGTATTCTCTAAAATTTACCAGTGTTGAGGAAAGTTTATTATAAAAGTAATGCATTACAGTATTGTGTTACTCCCTAAAAAAGTAACTAATTACATTAGTTACTTTTTTTAAAGATATGCGTTACATTACTTTTGCTGTTTTTAATATAAAAAGTTCTATTTTTGGCAAATGTAAAAGCCCTTTTACACCAAAAGCCTCAGGCTGAAGAAAAAGTAAATTTACATCTATACAGTAGAAGAAAGAAAGTTCAACACACTTCAGCAATAAAAACAAATTTTAGTTTATCTTGAGGATTTTTTCCTTATTACTATGGCTGAATTGGATCATCAAAGGTCAGCAGCCAAAGATACTGATTAATAAAATGGAATTAATACAAAGGATATTTGTTTTTTTTTTGACTTATTGCAGGTTTGCGTCATATCTTGAGCTGCATTTCACTGCTTTTCTTCATTTTAAAGAATACTGAATCTGTTTTTTTGTGAGTGAGATTAATTAATGCATGTTCATATTTATTCTATGACTAAAGTAACATCTTACTCCCGATTTCTCTCAACATGGGGGCAGGAGAGCTTTCAATCAATAAATGAGGTAAAAAGTAACTGGCGTTACGTATTTGAAAAAGTAAGTCAGATATTTTCTTGTAAATTAAAAAGTAATGCGTTACTTTACTAGTTACTTGAAAAACGTAACATGTAACACGCGTTACTTGTAATGCGTTACCCCCAACACTGAAATTAACATTTCATACATTCAAATTTTTTCTGTCAGTATGGCTGGTCAACAGTCAATTCGCTCAGCAGGAAGCACTGGAGATGCACAGTTTACACCTCAAACATAATAAAAAATAATATTTTTGTATAGATATGATATGTATTTATGTAGAGTCATGTGAGATTTAGAAAACGGTGTAGTTGTTGGATTCTCCATATCCCGCTTCCTTCAGATACTGTTCAATATTGACTGGCTCAGGCACACGGATAACACTGCTGTCATTGGCACTCTTCTCTCCTGATTGGAGTTTACGCCTGACCTCAGCCAATGATGGACGGTCGTGCTCCTTCCACTGACAGCAAGCTTTGATAAGTGAGTAACTGGAGAAAAGCAATAGCAACAATTCATTATTCTGAACATATGCACTGTCTAACCAGTAAATTAAAACACATTGGATAAAAATCAGATACAATAATTTTACAAAACAATAATTCTAAAGGTGCATTTACAGTGAGTTGGAGCAGTTGTTTGGTTTCTTCAAAGTTTTCCCTCGCTGATGATACTGTAGAAGTTCCTTTGCAGGGATTTCAGCAAAAGGGACCTCACCTAGAGTCACCATTTCATACAGTAGCAGCCCAAGTGACCAACTGCAAAAAAGCAAGAATTACAGGTATTTGAGGTGAAAAAATATGAACATTGTTTTTACTGATGTTGTGCTTTTTACTTACACGTCACTTTTTGGAGTGACTGGTCTCTTGGCCAATAGCTCAGGAGCCTGCCACTTTTTTCTTCCAGGATCTTCACTGTGATTAGCACTTGCTGATGTCCGTGCATACAAATCACCCAAACCCCAAAGTTTTGCGGTACACATCCGGCTGACCAACACACTGCGAGCCTTGATGTTGCAATGGAGAAGATCTTTGCTATGGAGAAAGTCCTACGGAGAAAGAAGCAAGAAAGGTCAGATGATGTCCGTTCTTGAACAAAAATTTCACATGATCACAGCCATGGCAGCCTAATGGTTAGGGAGTTGGGCTTGTAACAGAAAGGTTGTGGGTTCGAATCCCAAGTCCAGCTGGGATTGAAGGTGGTGGGAGTGAATAACCAGTGCTCTCTCCACCTTCAATACCACAACTGAGGTGAGTCCCTTGAGCAAGGCACTGAACCCCCAACTGCTCCCTGGGTGCCGCAGCGATAGCAATATGGTTGCCCACTGCTCCGTGTGTGTGTGCATGTTTGTTCACTACTGTGTGTGTGCACTTGGATGGGTTAAATGCAGAGCACAAATTCTGAGTATGGGTCACCATACTTGGCCTCATGTCATGTACTTTCCTTCCTTTCCTATTGCCAATTTCAAATGCCAAAATGCTTGGATGGAAGGTGGTGTAACAACATTGTGCTTACCAATGCCGAAGACACATGTGAAGCCATGGTGAAGATCTTTTTCTCTGTCATCTGGTACATGCCGTCTGGTCCAGCATTATCCTGTTCAATACCAAATGAATTTGCGCCAAAATAAGTTTATTTAGATGCAAAATAAATTAAAGTCCCATAGTTGACTCACAAATGAAAAATCTGTCATAAGACCTTTTCAGAACACAAATTAAGATATTTTGATGAAATCTGAGAGTTTTCTGACCCTGCATAGACAGCAATGCAACTACCATGTTCAAGGCCCAGAAATGTAGTAAGGACATCATTAAAATAGTCCATGTGACATCAGTGGTTCAACTGTAATGTTTTGAAGCTATGAAAAATTATTTTTTGCACAAGGACAAAAGTAACGATTCAGAAAACTCTCAGATCAAAAATATCTTAATTTGTGTTCTGAAGAAAACCGAAGGTCTTACAGATATAGAACGACATGAGGGTGAGTAATTAATGACAGAATTTTCATTTTTGGGTGAACTATCCCTTAATGAATTTGTTCCCATTACTTTTTAATTTGTTCCTACAAATTATTTTCTCACAAGTGTCAGTTACCGTGTAAGACTGGTATAAAACATAACCACTGCTATAAAACACATCGATCAAACCTCTTACCTGTCTACACCTCCACAGGAATCCGAGCAGATCTCTGTTCTCTATCTCTTCAATAACAGTAATGAGAGGAGCTCGTAGGGATATAACTCCCAGAAGCTCCGGTAAGAAGGGATGGGGCCCTAACTGGGAAAGGAAGGACGCAAAGCCCAAGAATGACTGATTTTCCTGGTTACTGGCTGAATCTGAATATAAGAACGAAAAAAACAGAGTGAAACTGGAATTCAAGATTTCAGTCAGATGTTATGAATATATCATAAATCACTTGGGCACCTTTAAGTACACGCAGCACCACATTTCTGTTTTCCATACGAGCCCTGTAGAGTGAGACAGAGCTGTCTGACTTTATAGAGTATGATGCTGGGAGAGGAGACACCCCTTTGAAGTTCTCCGGCAGTCGCTGTCGAGGAAGTTCTTTCGGCTTTGTGAAGGCTGAAGCTCCGGCGCCAAAAGAGCCTCCGCCGTCGGTAAAAGCCACATTGTTGGCATTAAAGGAGGCATGTTCATGCCTGTAGGAGTCTCGAACTGGGTTGAAGGTCATGTAAGATGTTGTGTCCATCGCTATGGGTTCACCTTCAAGAGCATTCAGACCCAGAGGAGCTACGTATAGGGAGATAGAAAGAGAGACTGCTTAGGTGGGATTCAGTGAATCAACAGTATGAAAAAAAAAAAAATTTGTCGACCAAATGTTATGTTTGTTTACTTGAAGTCAGTATCAAAACCATTTTGTGTCTCAGTGTGTAGACTAGAGGTGTGATTCGTTGCATTTGTGCTTAACACTAAAGCAAATATTTAATCACTTTTTTTGAACAGTAAGATTTTGATGTTTTTTAAAGATGTCTCTTCTGCTCACCAAGCCTGAATTTATTTGATCCAAAGTACAGCAAAAAAGGTTTTTTTTCTTTTTTATAACTATTTTTACTATTACTAAACAACTGTTATAGATGTGAATATATTTTAAAATGTAATTTATTCCTGTGATTTCAAAGCTGAATGTTTAGCATCATTACTAAAGTCACATGATCCTTCAGAAATCATTCTAATATTCTGATTTGCTGCTCATAAAACATTAATGATTATTATTATTATTATTATTATTATGTTGAAAACTGCAGAGTAGAAATTTTTCAGGTTTCTCTGATGAACAGAACGTTCAGAGGAACATCATATATCTGAAAAAGAAATCTTGCGTAACATTATAAATGTCTTTGTCACCACTTTTGATCAATTTAAAGCATCCTGGCTAAATAAAAGTATTACTTTCTGTAATCCTGAAAAAATGAACTCAGCTGTTTTAAATATTGATAATAATAATAATAAATGTTTCTTGAACATCAAATCAGCATATTAGAATGATTCTGAAGGATTATGTGACACTGAAGACTGCTGAAAATTTAGCTTTGATCACAGGAATAAATTACATTTTAAAATATATTCAACTAGAAAACAGTTATTTAAAATAGTAAAAATATTTCAAAATGTTACTGCTTTTGCTGTATTTTGGATCAAATAAATGCAGGTTTGGTGAGAAGAAGAGACTTGTTTAAAAAGCATTAAAAAACGTTTAATTGGTAGTGTATATATAAATTTTCAAATTTTGATACATTGTGAAAGATTAGCAAACGTATTATTGTATATTAGCAGCAGTTAAACCTGCAAATATCATTTTACAGGATATCTTTATAATATCCTAAAGAAAATAAATATATATTTGTATATTTCATAATTTCAGAAACATGTGACAGTCGTATCACATAAATAAAGAAATTCCTAAATTAACCACCAAAACCAACCACCAATGCTCATCTGAAATACTATTTGATTAGCAACATAAACATATTTTCAACTTATATGACTTTTGGCAAGTTGTTTTTTAAATATATATGCAGACACACCATCAATGCCTTGCAAATTTCTCCTGGTCCTGGTCGCTCGACTGGCCCTGGGTTGCAGGCGATCCACCTTCTCAGGACAGAACTTCAGCAGCAGCAGAAACACCAGCGTGACCAAGAAACTCATCAAAAACAACACGGGTACGATTATCACTTCCTGTTCATACACCCGGATCTCTGAGGGAGCAGATCACATGTTGACGTGGAATATGAGTGACATTTTTAAATCTTAGTTTACAGCTTTGGAGACATATTATTCGTCTAATGGTGATGTTGCCTGTTGTTTTATCTGACAGACATAATCTACTCACCACACAGTGTGTCTCCGGGTTTACATTCAGAATACCCAGAACTAGACGTGGTAGCCATCCTGCGTGGAGACAGAAGGTGGATTTAAAAGGTTGGAGTTTTTTTTTAATTTACCTACTTACTTGTTTACTAGCAGTATGTTTCAAGTTCATTTCCAAATACTTAGTATAGAACACTGAAACAATGTGGACTTTCAATGTTTAAGGATGTCTTATAATGGCAGAATGAAACATCATGCTGAATTCTGGGTCAGTGTAACATGATCAGTCTTTCTAATCAGCATAAAAGGCTTTGGGTAGTTGAGACACTACCCATCTTTCTCATCATCAGTGTTCATTCTAGAAAAAAAGTGTTTAACAATTAACCACAGAGATAAAAAATGAAAAATAGTAGGAAATACATTTCACATGTGAATATTTACTGTGTGTACATACGTAAATTATGAGAGTATCTTATTAGTATAATCTCAAACACTTATGCTCTGTTTGCAATATGAGAGGACCTCATTTGTGAACAAACAGTGAACACCCAATCTAATGGTTTCTAAATGTCAGCACAACAGTATTAGTATTTGCTATACTTTGTGTGTGTTCATGGCTGCAATTGTTGTTTGTGTCTATAAAGTAAAAGGCCACTGTGTTAGCTCCATTTTTGACACATACACGGAACAGCATTTTTATTTGGATTATGATGCTTAACTTGTTGGTCTGCATTTTTCATTCTCAAAGGCAACACAATGACACGTCACACAGAGGTGCATAAGGAAACCCACATAAGCAACTGAGATATATTGTATACAAACATCCTGACTTAGTAAATGCATTGTTTATTTTAAATAGTGTGTTTAAAAATATAGTATTTACTTATTATTTGACGTATTCAGCAAAGTTTCAGTTGATCAAAAGTGACAGTAAAGACATTTATTATATTAAAAAAAAGACAAAAAGGTTGCAGTTCTTTAATAAATGCCATTCCTTTCTTTCTATTCACTTAAAAATTCTGGGAAAAAAATGTAAGAACAGTTTCCACCGGAAAAACTGTTTTCACCAAAAATATGAAGTATCAATGTATCTGTAAGTATCTGAGTATCAATCAGAAATTTTGCTTGATTTCTGAAGGTTCGTGGCGACATTGAGGACTGGAGTAATGCTAAAAATTTAGCTTTGCCAACACAGGAATAAATTACATTAAAAAAGTATATATATATATAATATTAACAAAAAAAATCCAAATCATACTGACCCCAAACATTTGAAACGGTAGTGTAATGCTCTCTTTTGTCTTTTCTTAGTCATTGATGTAAATCAGGAATGTTTTGACGTTATCATATGTGTTCTGTCCACTTCATAATACAAACTAATTCACCATAAATTATCCAATCACCCGACAGCTTGTAAACAAAAAGCCTAAGTCACATATTTCACTGTGGTGGCTTTGTCTGCAGGTCTGTATTGGCCTACCTGCTGGACACTGGTTGTAGGCAGTCTTACTTCTTGATGTTCAGTCTTTCCTTGTGTCTCGGGTTTTCTCTATTCAGTTTTCCATGATGGAAATAATATCACATTGTTGAATACATCACTCTGTCCCATGTTTTACAGTGTCATCGGTACCTCTTATTCTGTCTTGTTTCTAGAGATTCTCCTTATGGTGTACTGTATACTAAGCCTGCTTGTGTTTGTCTAGGTCACACCTTTGTTGGTGACTTAGCTCCACCCTATTCACCTGTGCTTTGTCTCTACACTTGCTGTCATTGGTAACACCCTCCTTTTCTGTAGTGCTACAAAAAGTATTTTTACAGCCAAAGGGTTTATTACAGTGCTGAGTCCTTTCAGCGTATCACAGGTATCATTTACAGCTGTCAAACCCTGTGAAATTATACTATAACCAGTTAAATGCTCAGACTCTGCCTTTATTGCTGCTTGTTTTAAACCTATCTCATCTGTCATGTTCAGCATGTGTGACATTTTCTTCTTCCTGAACCTAACCAAACCAAAACCTGAATATCCAGCTCCTCAAGTTTCTCTAGGATGTTCAGACATCCAGGCACGACTCCTGGCTCAATCAATGTCCATTAAACACAGTAGAAGAGGGCGAGCAGGTTTACCTTTCATCCAGTGTTTATAATAAAAAGGATTTTGTCAGCACTTGCATTCAAAATCTGACAGCTGATGGTTTTAAGTAGGAGTTACCAGTTACCAGTTAAAAACACTCATCTTTAGGTGTTTCCTGCCTTGAAACTGAGATGTTTAGATTGGCTCCAGCATCCTAATGACTCTAAGGACAAGAATGAATAGATGGGTTGATATGTTCTAATTAAGTATTAATAAACACACCTGTTTTTCTGATGTAAGTCATGTTAGTCATGCATGATTTCAGTCATTCCAGGTCAGTAGCACTAAACCCAGACAATTTTGAAATAAGTCAGGCCTGCATTATTGCCAAACTACTATACCTTCCACATTTTGCAAGAGGACATTTTATGTTTGTGACATGAATGAAAGAGAAAAGTTTCAATGGTTTCCATTTCTTTCCATAGATAATTGAACGTAATTTCTGGGGAAAAACATCCCTTTGTCATTTTTATCCTATTTCATGTTTACAGTGCCTTGCAAAAGTATTCATACCCCTTCATTTTTTTTTTCATGTTTTATGTTGTAGCCTTACACTGCTGTAAATATTTTTTTTTCCACATTAGTCTACACTCCATACACCATAATGACAAAGCAAAAAACTGATTTGTGACAACTTTGCAAATTTATTCAAATTAAAAAACAGTAATAATTATATTGCATAAGTATTCACACACTTAACTCAGTACTTAGTTGAAGCACCTTTATAGCCTCAAGGTATGATAAGGTATTTAACAATTAAAAAGGTATTTTTAGGTATGATGCGACTAGCTTTGCACATCTACATTTGGCAATTACATGCCATTCTTCTCCTCACCTCTTCACCTCTCAAGCTATGTCAGATTGGATTGGGTTGGCAGACATTTTCAGGTTTCTCCAGAAATGTTTGATTGGGTTCAAGCCCCTTATTCCCTGCCTCACAGCATAAGGCTGTTACCACCACACTTTACTGTTGGGTTGTTACTGTGCAGGTGATGAGTTCTTTAGATGCTTTGTTGCAAGTGTGTTTTCATGTGTCCTCACTGAGGAGATGATTAAGTTTGGCCACACCGCCATAAAGACTAGATTGGTAGAGTGTTGCAGTGATGTTTGTCCTTCTGTAAGCTTCTCCGAGCTCAGCTAGAGTGACCATCAGCTTCTTGGTCACAAATCTAACCAAGGCCCTTCTCCATTAGTTGCTCAGTTTGGCCAGCTCTAGGAAGAGTCCTAGTTGTTCCAAACCAGTCATAAGGGTCTGTTTTTTTAAATTGAGATTTATCTATGTCATCTGAATGCTGAATAAATAAGCTTTCCATTGATGTTAAGATAGGACAATATTTGGCCGAGATACAACTATTTGAAAATCTGGAATTTAAGGGTGCTAAAAAATCAAAATATTGAGAAAATCGCCTTTAAAGTTGTCCAAATGAAGTTTTTAGCAATGCATATCAAAAATTAAGTTTTGATATATTTATGGTAGGAAATTTACAAAGTATCTTCATGGAACATGATTCTTACTTAATATCCTAAATATCCTAATATTTTTGTCAAAATAAAAATCAATAATTTTGACCCATACAATGTATTGTTGGCTATTTATACAAATATACCTATGCTACTTATTGGTTGTGTGGTCCAGGGTCACATATGGAACTGTAATGTGGTTAAGACCTGCTTGAAACGACCTTAGCTGTGTGTTAATAGTTACAATAATTACCAGTGTTCAGGAGTAACTAGTTACATGTAACGGAATTACGTAATTTAATTACAAAATAAATGTAATTGTAATTGTTAGTTACTGAGTAAAAATATGTAATTAAATTACAGTTACTTTTGAAAAATGCCAGTAATTACAAAGGGGGTTACATCTGAATTTTTTCACACACCCACCCCCACTTACAGATTCAATTGACTTCTTTCATAAACTGCATTGACTGCTCTAAAATGAGACACCAATGTTTCAGGAGTTTAGGACACAGAATATAGGACACATGCTTATTCGATAACTGTTTTATTTCCTATTTGGGTTTATGCATAAACTTTATTTTTTAAGATTGTTTTTTCCAAGGCATTGTTAGATGCTAGTGTTTTCTGTCATGACTATGCAAACATTTGATTTCAAACCCAATATCATAGCTATTAAACTATTTCTTGTTATGATTTCAAATCTGTATTTAACCTCGCAATGATCTCAAAGTAAATAAGAGCTGTTAAGTCTGAATTTGGGGCGTTGGTGCCAATAGCCTCGTGGTTAGCGTGTAGACATATAGCGCAACTGCGTTCACAGTGACCTGAGTTTGATTCCCGTCTTGAGGCCCTTTGCCGATCCTGCTCCCCTCTCTCTTCCCAGCTCTTTCCTGTCATCTCTCTACTATCACAATAAAAGGCATAAAAAGCCCAAAAAATATAAGTAAAAAAAAAAGTCTGAATTTGTGGTGTCTGTGCTTTAAATTAAATTATTACACAGCTCTGTGAAGTGCTTGATTCTGACTGGTCAGTCATGACATTCCAAGGTATGTTATTCCCTGATAACAACTGGTAAAAGATAATAACTCAGACTCATTTGGGGCAACTTAAGTCAGTGCTATATGCTTGATAGTTTTTCTTGGCGGAATTTTGTGTTTGGTTAGCTAATAAAATATTAAAGCTTAATTCAATATTATGTAGACAATTTCTTAATTCTGTCATCCTCGTATCGTGGGCTCGCTCTATTGTTTCATACAAACGCAGCTGCTGCCATTTTTTTTTTTTTTTGTACACTGTTTTTCTACTACTTAAATATTTATGTGTTGAAATGTTGTGTAAGAAAAGTGGTATGACTGCACTGTATCCCTAAAATGTCTAGTCTGAACTTGCCGTTTGCTAGCAACCGATTTCTTCATGGAAGCTTTGCATTCAGATATTTCAGCTCAGATCAGTGTTTCGTGTCTAATTATTTTGACACAAAACATCTAAATAATCTATCAAACAGCTGTGTAATAAGTGGGTTAATGTACATCCAGCCAGTTGTTATTGCAAAATAAAGATGTATATTATCACTTACTTATTATAATCTTAATTTAAGTGATAAAGGATTTTGAAAGTCTGACAGTAATCAGTGTTAAGTGCTACTGTAAGGTTAACTCTGCCTGGTTTAAATGTTTCAAAATGATTAACAGTTGAAAATATTAGAAATTTAGAAAAGTAATCAAAAAGTAATTAAAAGTAATAAGTTACATTACTTTAAAAAGGTAATTGAAAAGTTACGCTACTTATTACATTTTAAATCAAGTAACTTGTAATCTGTAACCTATTACATTTCTAAAGTAACCTTCCCAACACTGATAATTACACTGTTAAACTGTCAGAATCAAGCATTCAGATTCCACACAGTACAAATATGTACTATTTAGACCTCACCTTTGCTATTTCTGTTTTCCTGGCTTATTTTTCTCCTCTTTTTATTGTGTGTGTCTTTGTGTGTACCTACTTAACCATATTTGGGGGACACATTTGTACACAGTAGTTACAAACCTCCTTTTGGGAACGCTCTAAAAGCATTTATATAAAGTATATAATTGATTGTAGAAATGTTACAGGGGAAGATGTGGGTGGAGCCTCAGCCTGACAAAACCACAGCCAAAATGTGGTCACTGCTCCTCTATTCTTCTAAATAAAATTTTAATGATGTAAATAAACATTGCTCTTACAATAGAATACAAAAGAGAGAGAAAAAAACAAGCCATGGAGATAGAAATAACTGCAATAAGATTTATGTCTATATACTGTTCAAAAGTTTCTTGTGCTCACCAAGGCTGTGTTACTTAAAGAAATACTGTAACGGAATGTAATGTAGTGGAATGTTATTGCAAATACTCAAAAGAAAATCACTAAAAATTCATCTAGTGTGATCTGATAATATACTATGCCCCACCCACTGCACACACCGGTCTAGTGGGTGGCAAAAATGCACCATGAACTGATCTGGCAATTGCCATTGTATGAAGTGAGAAGAAGGAATAGAACCTGAAACAGGAGTACAAGACAACAACAAGGGTAAGTTGCACATATACATGTAGAGTACATTCTTTAAGTTTCAACTGAGAATACTGTAACCATGCTGTGAGTGAACACACCTGGTAAATTCACAGCATATCAGCCAGGATTTGTATTCTTTTATGAACATTCAGAGTCAAAGACCTTTCATTTCATATCAAGCACCTTTAGTAATCACATCCCACTATATGTGCAATTGCAGTTCATTTCTCAAGAATAACATTTATTATTTGAAGAGAACTTTTCTTTAAGATCAATATCTTGTTCTTGGTCAATATTTACAAAAAAAAAATCTGTTTATGCATATTTTTATTCAATATTCCTTTTGTTCAAAAAATTCACTTTTCTTAGAATTTAATTGTTTGTTTAAATGTAGTGCCATACAATTGCATTATACTCTTTTTATTATATACATGTAATGACAAAAATAGTACAAGTAGCATGCCAAGAAGACAGGTTTGGGACCTGCCTAAAAATGATTTGCGTCAAATTCTGACGTAGCCCAGCACCTTTTAAGTCACGCCATTCAAGCTTTGAATGCCGTTCAAGTTCTTGGAGAAATGCCTGGTTATTGACTGGTTATTAATAAAGCAAAACACCCCCATACAAAGCTTTAAATTTATTTATATGATGATGTGTTACAGATGTCCAATTCCAGAAAAATAATTGAGTTGTTTTATGATGTTACCTCTCCTTATTCCTGGTTGGCATTTGAGGTGTGTAATGTTTTCTGGCCTTATAGTTCATTGCCATGCCATCAGTGCTGATGCAGAGTCAATATCATGTATGTTGATGTTTTTGTGTTTTAAGGTGCTGTGTCGCTATAGAAATGTTTGGAACATCAACCTCAAATTCAAACCAGCATATTTAGGAGGAGTCATATACGGCTCAGGTAATGACATGAACACAATTAATACAAATACATAGGTCACATTAATGGATGTAGCTTTTTAGATATTCCAGACAGTAAATGTATCCCTTATATGTGACCCTGGACCACAATAGCCAAAAACATTGTATGGTTCAAAATTATTGATTTTTGTTTTATGGCAAAAATCATTAGGATATTAAGTAAAGATCATGTTCCATAAGATATTTTGTAAAATTTCTACTGTAAATATATCAATGATTAGTAATATGGATTGCTAAGAGCTTCATTTGACAATTTTAAAGGTGATTTTCTCAATATTTAGATTTTTTGCACCGTTTTTCTGTTTTGTTTGCTGATTGGCTGCGGGTGGTCTGAATGCCGTATTTCTAAAGAGTTTATTCAAAGCTCACAAATATAACCTAATTTATATCCACTTGGCTTTTTTGCTCCTTTTTTGCTTCTAATGATAATGATATTTCAAAGGATAAATCAAAAATGTGATGAATGTCATGTGGCATTCAATGACATTAAAAAAAATAAATAAAATAAAATTATGTATGGCTGTTTTTTGGGGCATATGTTTCCCATCTTTCTACAACCCCAGTTAAAAGTTGGGGCGTTTTGTGAAATGCCATAAAATCAAGAATATGTCATTTGTTCTCTTTAGCCTTTATTTAATTGAGTTAAGTACAAAGAAAAAAATCCAATGTTTTCACTGGCCAACTTAATTTTATTTTGTAAATATAAACAAATTTTGAGCCATGATCCAGCTTTGCTTGTGAAGTCTGAGAAGCTCCATTTATACTCAAACATGATACCCTCACCTATTACCAATTCACCTGCTTGCTGTGTATCAAAACAGTTTATGTGGTTATTCTATAACCTTTTCACTTTTATTTTGCCCCTGTCCCAAAATTTTGGAGTGTGCTGCATACTTCAAATAAATAAATAAATAAATATTTTCTAAATAAATATTCTTATATTTACAAAATACATTTAAGTTGGTCATTGAAAACTTTGGAAATCTTTTCTTTGTACTTTTGTCAATTAAATAAAAGATAAATAGAATGAACAAATCACAGATTTTATCATTTCACAAAATGTCCCAACTTTTCCAGAATTAGGGTTGTACTTAGTTTTTTTAAGTAAACTTTGACATATTCTCACAAAATCTATGAAATATAGTAAAGTAGGGTTTATGTGTAAATGTGATATTTACTCACCAAAATAACAATATCCACTATGTCATTTTTATTTAGTCTTTTTAAATTTGGAGCAACAAAATATATCTGCATCTCAACAACACTGAAGCTGTAGCAAAGAAAACCACCAACATGCTTAAAAACTCTGTAAATGAATGTTATTACACACAATTTTAAAATAATTTACTGTAAAAAAGTACTTCACTGTCTTTTTTGATCAATTCAATACATCCTTGAAATAAAGCAATTTCATAAAAATCATAATGACCCCATACATTTGAATTACTGTAAATATAGTAACAGTCCTCATTATAAACACAAAATAATTATACTCTACTTTAATATTCAGTGAGGACAATTAGACTACAATTTATTTATGTGAGGGACCTGGATAATGGGTAGGGGGGCGCTGGCCCAAAAAAGGTTGAGAACCACTGTATTATAGCAAACCATACATCAATGGAAAGCATATTTATTCAGCTTTCAGATGATGTATAAATCTCAATTTGGAAAAATTAACACTTATGACTGGTTTTGTGGTCCAGGGTCACATATAATTATTTATTCACTTTATTTCATAAGTACTAAATGTGAAGCTACCTAGAGCAATAACCACTGGAGTATCTTGTAACCACTGGAGTATAATTTGTAACATACAGGCTATGTTCACACTGTCAGTTTTTGGGATTGACAAGCTTACAGTCACTTTTTGAATACTATTGAATACTATAGTATGAAAGTGCAACAGGAGTCAAGCCCGTATTCTTTACGAGTAACCATAGCAACAGTGACCAAAGCAATATCAAAGATGACGACGTCCGTAAAACTGAAAGTATTACCACTTTCTGACACGACAAGAGTCCAATCGATCAGCGAGTTCATCCATCAAATCATCATTAACAACATCAGCTTTTTTATTTGCGTGGAGAGCGGAGCATTTGAGCCGCGCGGAACACAAAACTGACGGGAGGGAGGGGCTCCAGTGGGACTGGATAGAAAACTTTCAGATGACACACAGCTCATTTCTCCGTCACTGTAAGTTACCGAAATCACAAATTAAGGCAGAGCAGGTCTCTCGCACTGTATGACGTGACAGACAACTAGTTGTCCAGTCCTGTTCCGTCACAAGCAGGTCCTATTTACCTCTTAAGAAGTTGAGGGTCCCAACAGGACAGCTGTCAGCCGATGAACTTTACCCACTGAGTCGGAGTTAACTGGCTCTTGCTGAAATTCACAGTCAGGCCCAGCCGGGCAACATGGGAGAGCAGCCGTGTAATTTCCACCACTGCCTGCTCCTGAGAGTGAGAGCACAGTAGCAAGTCGTCCAGGGTCCAAGCCCTTTGGCCTGTATTGGAGCCAACGCCACTGCCATACACCTGATGAAGACTCGTGGGGATAGAGAAAGGCCGAACGGAAGTACTCGGAACTGACAGACTTGACCCTGGAACGCAAAGCAGAGAAATGGCCTGTGCTGCAGAGCAGTTGGAACATGGAAGTAAGCATCCTTTAAGTCTATTGTGGTGAACCAGTGCTGTTGCCTGACTGCCTGGAGAACATCTGTCACGCGCAACATTCGAAATGGCAGTTTCTTCAGAAATCTGTTGAGGGAGCGAAGATTGAGTATAGGTCTTACCCTGCTGTCTTTTTTTAGAATTATGAAGTATATTGAGTAGAACCCACCAAGCTGTTCTGACCACTTTATTGGTTCAGTGGCGTCTTTTTCTAGGAGTTGGTTTATTTTTTGCTTTAAGGAATTTGCAGTGTTGGGGTCTGAAACTGTGGTCATTTCGACCCAGTTGAAAAAAGGAGGCCGCTGTCGGAACTGCAGATTGTACCCCTGAGCTAAAGTTGCTATCACCTGGGTCTGAGGTCACTGTTTCCCAGTCCCCAAGCTGCTGATGAGAAAAACATCCGACAAGCGGCCACAGACTTTCAGGTCCTGCATACCTGGCCTTTAGCATTCCTGGTGGTCAGTAGACACTGTGCTCTAGTGTTCGTTGAGCAGCTGGGCCAAAGAGCTGCCCAGGGACTACCGGAACATCTCTCAGAGTTTTCCTACAGGCCTCAGACATGAGTGATTGAGCAAGCCAGACTTGTCGCCGTGCCTGTGTGAGCGTTGACATAAGCCTGCCCAGTTCTCTTGTCATGAAAGCTATGGGTCTCTTGGCATGAAAGCTAAGTCCTAGGTTGCAGCCTCGCTCTCAGAAGACTGAAGAGGCTGGGACAATGGCAACATAAAAATGGCAGAGAAAATTCCCAATGCGATCCATACGTGCCGCTGTGTTATATGCCTGAATAAGAAGACCATCTGTAATCTGACATTGAGTGATTTTGGGTTAGCCCAACACTTCTGCAGCTCATCAATAAAATCTTTCGATGATGGAATGGTAAGAAGAGCTGGTTGAGCCGAACCTCTGAAAAAAGCACTAGCAGAGGCTGCTGCTGCCTGGGCTGTATCAAGACCTAGGCGAGCCAATGCAGCCCGAAGAGCTCGCTTCACCACTTCCTGCTCTGACTGTGGGCCTTCTGCAGACCCCTGGTCAACATCCTGGGATCTGTCATAAGAGCCCTGGGACTGAATCTCTGATGTAACCTCCTCACCTTCACCCTCAGAAGCAGTCATGACATGACATCCTCCTTAGGAATGGGTAACTCTAAAGTGGGGGCTTCACATGAAGAAACTTTTTTGCCCGGTTGCAACTTCATAAGCAAAGACTTGATCTGAAAGACTTGTCAGAAAGAATGAAATAGAACCGTATTCTGTGTGAACATGGCCTATATTTGATGACAGAAGACAGAACCCCTTATTAAATTTGTTCTTTTTTTCCTAGGTAACCAGCCCCCTGGATTGAACCCTTGTAAATTTCTATACATGGTCTCAGATCTAACGCTGCTGTCTAAGTATTTTGGAGTCCCTATGTATCGACCTTCAGTCCTTCCTGAGAAAGGTACTTAAGCCACTGTTTTTCTCAGATGGTTCTTATAACCATATTTATTATGCGCATTGCAAGCTGTATTTGTTTCTTTTTCTAATAAAGAAAAATATTTTTGAACTGTTTTTTAAATTGCTTTATGGAAATTGCTTCTATGGCACTTAACTCGTCCAATAAAAAAAGAATAGTCATGTGCTTCTAATTGAATCACATTTCTTTTAATGCTCTTTTTTTTGTTCTTCTCTTCTCTCTTGTCATCTCAGACTCTTTGAATGCGATGCGTTTTGTGACAGCTGTAGCAGAGAGAGAAAAAGAGGGAGACGCATTGGAAAGGGTGTCTAAAGAGCTCTGGAAAAGAATGTGGCGCACTCATCAAGACATTTCCCAGTTTTCCTCACTCACTGAGGTATCATATAACTCAGATGAGGAGATTAAATGAGATGATTAAAAACTAAATTTCATTATATATTTTCACAGCAAGATGGAGAGTGAGATTTATCTATGCTAAACCAAGACAATAAAACAAACGTACAACTATATGACTACTATTAATTCTCCAATGTCTTTCTGTTTTGCACAGGCTGGATTAAAGGCAGGTCTCTCAGCCAATGAGGTGGAGGAAATTCTGACTCTCTCCAAATCTCAGCCAATCAAAGACAAGCTGAAGAGAGTCACACAGGAAGCACTTGAGTATAAAGTTGGTTTTCCTTTATTTATCTTTGCAACCTTTTGTCCTGCCCACTGAAATGTCTTATCATAAAACTATCAAAATAATAAAACTTCATAAAACTTCTTTTCCTTTTTCCTTATTTTTGCAGTGCTGTTTTGGTCTTCCATTCATCGTGTGCCACGTGAATGGGAAGACTGAGGTCTTTTTTGGTTCTGACAGATTTGAGCTCATGGCTTATTTCATCGGTAACTACTATTATCTAGGGATTTAGACTGATTCATTGATTAACCAACAATTTGTTTGACTAACGTCAACGGTTAATTTACAAATTTTATTAGCACATTTATGTTTTCCTTTTTATTTTTAGAAAGATTACTCCAATTAGTCACGATAAAATAAATAAAAATACAATTATTTAAAAAACAGTTATCTATAACGAAGGTTATTCATGATTTGTTATTCATTATTCTGTGATAATTTATGCCTGAAATGACCTGGATGTAAAACTCTTGAAATCACTAACAACTGACATGCAGGGGTGGTTATTAAAGAATTAGTTCACATCCAGAACAAAAATGTACCCCCTTGTACTCACCCCCTTGTCATCCAAGATGTTCATGTCTTTCTTTCTTCAGTCATAAAGAAATTATGTTTTTTGAGGAAAAATTTCAGGAATGTTCTCCATATAGTGGACTTTTTAAGGTGCCCATAAGTTTGAACTTCCAAAATGCAGTTTAAATGCAGCTTTAAAGGGGTCTAAATGATCTCAGCTGAGGAAGAAGGGTCTTATCTAGCGAAACGATTGGTTAATTTCTAAAAAAACATTACAATTTATACACTTTTTATGTTGAAAAACTCCTATATCATTTTCTCCTCCAGCTTCAAAATCGTCCTACATTGCTGTTTTACCTTTTTTTGTAAAGAGCGTTTGACCTTCTTTGCACGTTCACTTTGTAAATACTGGGTCGGTACTTCTGCAGCGCTGTAGGATGATTGTGAAGTTGGAGGAGAAAATTAGGTGGGAGTTTTTCGACATACCCTAACTGTACTGAAGCGGAGTGCACAGAGTACGCATGCGCATCGCAGAGCTAGACAAGACGAATATTTGAGGTTAAAAAGTATATAAATTGTAAACTTTTTTTTAGAAAATGACAGATCATTTCGCTAGATAAGACCCTTCTTCCTTGGCTGGGATCGTTTAGAGCCCTTTGAAGCTACTTTGAACTGTCTTGGACATAGACATAAAATGCACTCCAAAAAATGCATCAAAGTTAAATGTTTATAATTCATGATCGAAAACATTTTGTAATATGATTTTGATGTACAATTTCCATGGTGATGCAAAGTCTGATTTTAAAATGGTTTTCAAATGATGAATTTTGAGATTTTAAGTTTTTAGTTGATACATAATTTCTTAAGATTTCTATTGCATGATAGGGAAAAGGCAACAAAGAAAGTCTTTTTGTGACAAAGGTCAGAAATTTTTTAGATGCACTCTTGTCATAAATTAATCTATTATCTTTCCTACATAATTTGTAACACAAAAGAGTGATCAAATATCTATTTAGGAGTCGTAGACCTTCCCAGTGATATATAGTTTGTCATGATTAGATTAGAATTTATTTGTAATATGGAAGTAAACTTAGGCGTTCCACAGAGGGGATGGTGACAGTTAAAGGGTTAAACTGCATTTTGGAAGTTCAAACTCACAGGCACCATTGAAGTCCACTATATGGAGAACATTCCTTAAATGTTTTCCTCAAAAACATGATTTCTTCATGACTGAAGAAAGAAAGACAGAAATATATTGGATGACAAGGGGGTGAGTAAATTATCTGTAAATTTTTGTTCTGGAAGTGCACCAATCCTTTAATACTCAGAGCTGAGGAACATACATGGTAAGTTATTGTTACTGATAACTGAGCTATCAAACAAAGATATGTATTTACTTTTAAGGTAGCGTGTTAGTTATTTTTCTTATATTAACCATATATATTATTTACCATTTATTGTGCTGTGACATGTTGTTCATTGTCCAATCATTCTGTTTTGTGTGTGTGTTCCAGGGGAGAAATGGATGGGGCCTCACCCCAACAAACTCACAGCCTAATTGTGATCACTAACCCTCCATACTCCTTTTCAACAACTTCTAAATAAAATGTTTAAAGTGGTGTATATTCACATTGTTTTTAGTTCAACAGCAAACACACAAAAAAGAGCTAAAAAAAAAAAAAAAAAGGAATAGTATAGTTGAGGTCTACATAATACATACTCTATGTACAAACATAAACATATACACTCCTCAGATTAAAGGTTTTTCTTGAAGAATCATTCATGATCCAGCTTCACTTACAGCAGAAATGAGTATAAGGGGTTTTTTATGAATCTTTTCTATCACCTTTCCTAATAATGTGCTAGGTAGCAAGTTTAGCGGCTAAACATGGCTGAAGTAAACAGACTCGTCACTCCACAGAGAGAAGAGAGGGGCGGGGCAAGCAGAGCTCATTTGCATTTAAAGCAGCCTCGACCAGAATGGGATGATTTTTGCAGAGCTGATTTTGGCAAGGTAAAAGGGTGTTATTCTACACTACCATTGAGAATTAACCAAAGTATATTATAGACTTTAAAGAATCATATCAACTTGGGCATCCGATGACCCCTTTAGGAATAAAGTCTCATAAAAAATCATATTTTAAACTCCCCTACTGACCCCTAAGTTATCATGTAAGGTGAAAGTTCTCATTGCTTTTACATTTCGTGGGTGTGAAAAAATAAACATTCAGTTTATATTTGACATCTACCAGAACCTGAAGGTGGACATTTTTGTAATTATACTGAAAGGCCTTACTTACTTAGGTATTAGTCAGGTGACAGAAAGCATCTAGAAGACTTTGTACAACAGGTTTTTCAGCTAAATTTTCATCGTTAATGATTTAGAGGTTTAAAAATATGTGTATCAACTCTGTTACTGTGTTATTGTAACAAAAATAATCAAACTGTCACAATCTGAGTGAATTTATATTTATCACGGCAGTCACTTTAGCACACTACATTTCCCATAATCCTCTCCCTACTCAATCAACACACCTGTTTGCCATCACCCTTATCTACAGCTCTACATAAACCAGGACTTCACACACAGAGATTGTCTGGTGTCGTTGACGCTTATAGGCACACCCGGCTCTTACCTAGGATACTTTCCTTCCATCATCTGTCTTTGGTCCTTTTCTTAAGTGAAAGTTCACAGCCAGCCTGCAAAGAGACATTTGGTTAAACCAGCCACTAAGGCCCAATCCCAATTCTACCCCTTACCCCTACACTTTCCCCTACCCCTCCGTTTGGCGCGTTCACGTGTAGGGGTAGGGGTGTCTCAATTCTCTTTTGGTTGGAGGGGTAGGGGGAAGGGGAGGGGCTAGATAGCCCTCCAAACTAAGATTTTTCGGGACCTCACTTCAAACGAAGGGCTAAGAGAAATTTCCAACATGGCTGCTCACTCGAGCAAGCAAACCCATAAATGTAAGTATTTTTTGCCATTAATAAGGATTTTTATGACAATTTTTCATTATATGTATATTACCTTCAATCTTGTGTTTGTGTTTACGGTGATGTTCTGTAAAGAAACGTTTGCAAAAAAATCGCTAAAGTTTGCTAGCGGATAGCACTGATTGCACGATATTAGAAAATATGTTTTATCTACAGGGCTCGAAATTAACTTTTTTTACTTAGTAGCACTGGTGCTCCCATCTTCAAAAAGTTAGGAGCACCAAAAATGAATATTAAGGTTGTATTAAATACAACTACACAACCTATAGCCTACAGCCTAGATATGTTATGTAGCCTAATTTGCGCACATTGGGGAGTCGCTCTCTAAACGTGGGGTATTAAAAATGCTTTTGATTGCGCCCGCGCGTTTTACTTTCGGTTTCGTTTTAACGATGGCGCTAAACTCACGGCGGTGCTGAGCGTGCATTCTATAATACAAGACATTAATTTAACAAAACTATTTGAAAGTGGGGGGATTTTGAAAAGTGTGTCCCCAGTGGAAATTACGCCCCTGCCTGAGTGAAACTCTGAAGCTGAGTTATCATTTGATGTGAATGCCGCGTTGTATTGCGTCTGACAGAATGACATTTTATTTGTCCACAATCAAAAATCGTCGTATCACACACCTCTAATTTCAATGTAGTTTACAAATCCGGAACAGAGGTTGGCTGAGAGAGAGAAAAAAACGGCCGATTCCGAGTTTCAGCGGAGCGCAGTGTCAGTGACAGGGAGTGATCGACGGCTAATATCTAAAATCTGCATTAAAGTTAAGAATGTACAGATCGAGTTTAATTAGTTGTGTAATGTTGGAGAAAACGGCGAAACTGTCACTGTATCCACGTATGATGACGTATGACAGTGTAGTAGTGGTGTCCCATTTCTTAGGGGAACATTTTTAACCCTTCCCCTTTCCACTTTGTTTCAAGGGGCAAGGGGAAGGGGCGAGGGGTAGGCAAAGGGGTAGAAAATAGAATTGGGATTGGGCCTAAGTCACTACACTATGCAGATCCAGTGTTGGGAAGATTACTTTGGAAATGTAATAGGTTAAAGACAGTGTTGGGGAGTAACTAGTTACATGTAACGGAATTACGTAATTTAATTACAAAATAAATGTAATTGTAATTAGTTACAGTTACTGAGAAAAAATGTGTAATTAAATTACAGTTACTTTTGAAAAATGCCAGTGATTACAAAGGGGATTACATCTGAATTTTTTCACACACCCACCCCCACTTACAGATTTAACTTCTTTCATAAATTGCATTGACTGCTCTAAAATGAGACACCAATGTTTCAGGAGTTTAGGACACAGAATAGGACACATGCTTATTCGATAACTATTTTATTTCCTGTTTGGTTTTATGCATAAACTTTATTTTTTAAGATTGTTTTTTCCAAGGCATTGTTAGATGCTAGTGTTTTCTGTCATGACTATGCAAACATTTGATTTCAAACCCAGTATCATAGCTATTAAACAATTTCTTGTTCTGATTTCAAATCTGTATTTAACCTCGCAATGATCTCAAAGTAAATAAGAGCTGTTAAGTCTGAATTTGGGGCGTTGGTGCCAGTAGCCTTGTGGTTAGTTTTCGATTCCCATCTTGAGGGCCTTTGCTGGTCCCGCTCTCCTCTCTTCTCCCAGCTCTTTCCTGTCATCTCTCTACTGTCCTATCACAATAAAAGGCATAAAAAGCCCCAAAAAATAAGTAAGTAAAAAAAAAAAAAGTCTGAATTTGTGGTGTCTGTGCTTTAAATTAAATTATTACATGGCTCTGTGAAGTGCTTGATTCTGATTGGTCAGTCATGACATTCCAAGGTATGTTATTCCCCGATAACAACTGATAAAAACTAATAACTCAGACTCATTTGGGGCAACTTAAGTCAGTGCTGTATGCTTGATAGTTTTTCTTGGTGGAAGCTTTGCGTTTGGTTAGCTAATAAAATATTAAATCTTAATTCAATATTGTGTAGACAATTTCTTAATTCTGTCACCCTGGTATCGTGGACTCGCTCTGTTGTTTCATACACAGCTGCTGTCATTTTTTTTTTTTTTTTGTACACAGTAATGGATTATAAGATAACTAACAAACTAGTACTACTACTTAATTATTTATGTGGTTAAATGTTGTGGAAAAAAATGGTATGACTGCACTGTATCCCTAAAATGTCTAGTTTGAACTTGCCGTTTGCTAGCAACCGATTTCTTCATGGAAGCTTTGCATTCAAATATTTCAACTCAGATCAGTGTTTTGTGTCTAATTATTTTGACATAAACCATTTAAATAATCTATCAAGCAGCTGTGTAATAAGTGAGATAATGTACATCCAGCCAGTTGTTATCGCAAAATAAAGATGTATATTATCACTTACTTATTATAATCTTAATTCAAGTGATAAAGGATTTTGAAAGTCTGACAGTAATCAGTGTTGAGTGCTACTGTAAGGTTAATTCTGCCTGGTTTAAATGTTTCAAAATGATTAACAGTTGAAAATATTAGAAATTTAGAAAAGTAATCAAAAAGTAATTAAAAGTAATAAGTTACATTAATAAAGTAATTAAAAAGTTACACTACTTATTACATTTTAAATCAAGTAACTTGTAATCTGTAACCTATTACATTTCCAAAGTAACCTTCCCAACACTGGTTACAGATTACAAGTTACTTGATTTAAAATGTAATAAGTAGTGTACCTTTTCAATTACTTTATTAAAGTAATGTAACTTATTACTTTTAATTACTTTTTGATTACTTTTCTAAATTTAATTCTAAATTTAATAATAATAATTTTTTCAACTGTTAATCATTTTGAAACATTTAAACCAGGCAGATATAACCTTACAGTAGCACTCAACACTGATTACTGTCAGACTTTCAAAGTCCTTTATCACTTGAATTAAGATTATAATAAGTAAGGGATAATATACATCTTTATTTTGCGATAACAACTGGCTGAATGTACATTATCCCACTTATTACACAGCTGCTTGATAGATTATTAGATGTTTCGTGTCAAAATTATTAGATCTGAGTTGAAATATTTGAACGCAAAGCTTCCATGAAGAAATCGGTTGCTAGCAAATGGCAAGTTCAAACGAGACATTTTATGGATACAGTGCAGTCATACCAGTTTTCTTACACAACATTTCACCACATAAATAATTAAGTAGTAGTATTAGTTTGTTAGTTATCTTATAATCCATTACAATGTACAAAAAAAAAAAAAAAATGGCAGCAGCTGCATTTGTATGAAACAACAGAGCAAGTCCATGATACCAGGATGACAGAATTAAGAAATTGTCTACATAAAATTGAATGAAGCTTTAATATTTTATTAGCTAACAAAACGCTTTCTCCAAGCTTCCGCCAAGAAAAATTATCAAGCATATAGCACTGACTTTTTTTTTTTTTACTTATATTTTTGGGCTTTTTATGCCTTTTATTGTGATAGGACAGTAGGACAGAGATGACAGGAAAGAGCTGGGAGGAGAGAGGGGGGAGCGGGATCGGCAAAGGATCTCGAGACGGGAATCGAACTTGGGTCACCGTTCGCGCAGTTGTGCTGTATGTCATAACAAGATCATAATATAATTAACATCATAACAAGAAATAGCTATGATACTGGGTTTGAAATCAAATGTTTGCATAGTTATGACAGAAAACACTAGCATCTAACAATGCCTTGGAAAAAACAATCTTAAAAAATAAAGTTTATGCATAAACCCAAATAGGAAATAAACCAGTTATCAAATAAGCATGTGTCCTGTTCTGTGTCCTAAACTCCTGAAACATAGGTGTCTCATTTTAGAGCAGTCAATGCAATTTAAAAGAAGTCAATTAAATCTGTAAGTGGGGGTGGGTGTGTGAAAAAATTCAGATGTAATCCCCTTTGTAATCACTGGCATTTTTCAAAAGTAACTGTAATTTAATTACATATTTTTTCTCAGTAACTGTAACTAATTACAATTACATTTATTTTGTAATTAAATTATGTAATTCTGTTACATGTAACTAGTTACTCCCCAACACTGTCCAGATCTGCCATTTACAATCCGCTTACCTTGCTCATTCACCTTGTAAGAACCGATTTTAATGCAGTTATGTATTTGTCCATTGGATTATATAATTGGTTAATGAGACAACAGGTGTTGTAGTGGGGAAGCACACAGTTTTTGACCGTTCTTGACAGCGTGTTATTGGCTAAAATTGCTTAATTTGTAATTTCAAAACAATACAAAATGTGTGCAGCTCATGTATTTTCACATTGCCTCATCAATCCGGAAGTCGGCCATTGTGGTGGCACTGAACATAAACGATGACTTTGAGCTGAATGTAACTCGTGCATGGGCTTGGTGAAAAAAAACGGAAACAAAAGTAGGTTACACTTTATTTTGATAGTCCACTTTAGACATTCTACTAACTATAAGTAACTTTGCAACTACATGTCAACTAATTCTTATTAATTTGCAGCTACAGGTCTACTAACTCTCAGAACAGACTGTTAGGTTAGGTTTAGGGTTAGTAGAATAAGTTGACATGTTTAGAAGAGTGTTAGAAGATATTAAGCAGACAGTCTACTAATACTCTAGTGACTAGTTGACATGCAGTTGCAAAGTTACTTACTAATAGTAGAATGTCTAAAGTGGACTATCAAAATAAAGTGTTACCCAAAAGTAATTCAGTATGTCGAGATAAGAAACAGAAGGAAGAATTGTCGAGTCGTCAGTCCACCGTGACGGCAAATCGTATGTATATTTACCACCTATTACAGGGCTCGATGATATGGACTGCTCTGTGGCCCGGTGCAACTCGTACATTCACTGCACTGCATTCATGTCCCACAATGTTATTATTATGTTTAGTCTGTAAAAGGTTGTTAACAAAGGCCAGAAATGCTGAAGACTGACATAAAGAGGAGAAAATACTGTTGCAGGCAGATCAATCTAGAAAGAAACTCCTAAATAATGAACTGGGGGTAGGAGTTTATAGGAATGTATCTCTGAGGGGAACTGTCTGTTTTCAGAAAAGTTTACATCATATTTTCTTTTCACCTAACATAAATGTATATAATAGAAAGAGTATTGTGCCATTGTATGGTGTCAAATTCAAACAATTTAATTCTATAAATAAGAAAAGTGAAGCTTTAAACCCAAAGGAATATTGCATAAAAGTATGCATAAACATACTGCAAAGATAGATATATTGGCAAATATATGTGGCACAATTTTGTCTCCATGGTTGACCTAAAAATATTAACACCAAGCATTAAGAATTCGATATTGATCTTAAAGAAAACTAATATTCACATATTATATATTATTCTTGATATATGTACTATAATTACACACGCAGTGGAATGTGATTTCTAAAGGTGCTAGATATGAAAAATTAAAGGTCTTTGAAGGCCCTTTAATCTGGTGTTCATAAAAGAATAAGAATCCTGGGATGTGCTGTGAATTTAATTTGGTTACAGTATTCTCAGTTGAAAAACTTGAATAATGTAATTTAGTTGCATGTGTGCAATTTACCCTTGTTGTCATCTTATACTCCTAATTCCGTTCAATGGCAATTGGCAGATCAGTTTATGGTGAATTTCTGCCACCTACTGGACCATAGCGTGCAGTGGGTGGTGGATAATATGAGATATTATCCAATCAGACTAGATTAATTTTTAGTATAAATGTTTAGAGTAATTGCAATAATATTACACAATATTATGACTGTTACAGGGTTTTTAATAAATTAATGCAGCCTTGGTGAACACAAAAAACTTTTGGACAGTAGAGCATATAGACATAAATCTTATTATTTCTGTTAACACCTTGGTTAACTTCAAATTCAAGGACTTTCCAGGTCCAATACCCTCAAATTCAAGGACTTAATGTGGGGACACATTTCAAGTGAGAGCAAGGTTACATTCAGTTCCCTTGTAAGATACATTGTTGCAGTTTTCATGTGTTCATGTGTCCATATGACAGAGATCTGATATTCTATTTGTCACATTTCCGTTTTACATTAAGCTGAAGAATATGCCAAGTGATGGGGCTAAGTGATGGATCTCTGGTGAGCCATCCTTTGCAGTCCTAATTATTATAATTAAAAAGCCCCCAAAGTAGCACAATGACCATATCCCATATCAAAACTCAAATTATTATATTTCCATACCTAAAATGTGTATTTTACAGTCACCCTTGTGCAGATTGATCACAAACACAGCTAAAAGGCTTCCTACCAGTGGCCATCTCAAAACTTAACATCTTGCACAGTTTTATCACAGGTCGAATGCAAAATGTTTCAATACAAGCATTTCAGTCAAATGTAATTTATCCAATATTTCAAACAGGATAAAGAAAACAGTCAGTGTAGTGCTTTAATACAAAAACGCACACAGTGAATGGCGACTGCAGAAAGAAAAAGCTGAATCCCGGACATTTTCGCCAATTTAGAAATCCCGGCCGGACACATTTTTTAGGTCCAAAAAAAGAGGACATGTCTGGGAATGTATGGTCACCCTAACTACAGAAAAATCAGGCAAGCATAATATGCATAGGGCACAACATTCTGGCAAAATAACACATTAGCAGACCAGAGGAAATAATATGGAATTTTTTTCAGAAAAATTCTTGCACAAAATAAATTCAAGCACTTTCAAGGACCTGTATCCATGCATTGTTTATTTTCAAAAACTTTCCAGGGCCTTAAAATTGTTTTTTCAGATTCACAAACTTTCAAGGATTTCAAGGACCCGTGGGAACCCCGTTATAGTGTAAGAGAAATGTTAATTTACACCATTTTTAAAATTTTATTTACAAGTATAGAGGAGCAGTGATCACATTTTGGCTGTAGGTTTGCCAGGCTGAGGCCCCACCCACTTCTCCCCTGTAACACAAAAAAAGACAATGATTGGACAATGAAAAGTACATTTTAATATATTTTTAGATGCTAATATCCCAAGGTTAGTTAGGAATTCATGGTTTAAAACATGATCAAGTGCAAGAAACCATCAAAAAAACTGGGTGTAGTAAATATGACCATTAGACTATAGTAAAAATCCATAGTTACCAATGCAATGAGCCATGAGCTCAAATCTGTCAGAACCCCAGAAGACCTCAGGCTTCCCGTTCACATGACACACAATCAAAGGAAAACCAAAGGCCTGCAAAAATGGGCAAGGGGGATATGTAAGGAATATGTATTACATTTTTACCACAAAGACATTCTGATGAGAAAGACAAAGTGTGCACAGACACAAGCAAAAGACACTGACTTTATGCTTCAGCGCTTCATCTGTGACACTCTTCAGTTTGTCTTTGACCGGCTGCGATTTGGCGAGGGTCAGAAATTCCTCCACCTGACTGGCTGAGAGACCTGCCTTTAATCCTGCCTGTGCAAAACAAAACAAAAAAAGTCTGTTATAAGTGCAATGGCATAATAATAAAAGTTAGAACATGTAAATGAATTCAAATTAGCAATTTTACAATGTAGGTTCTCCCTCTGACACCTCTTCATTTAAAAACAACTAATTGTGGGTATAGGATACCTCAGTGAGTGAAGCAGGCTGGGTAATATCCTGATCAGTACTCCAGATTCTTTTCCAGAGCTCTCTGGATACCCTCTCCACCTCCACATCTCCCTCTTTTTCTGCTACAGCGGTCACAAAACGCATCGCGTTCAATGAGCCTACATGGAAAATGGAGGATGAAAAAGAATAAAAGATATTGTGAAAGTGATCAAAAAGGTCTTTTCTCTTAAACAAAAAAATGCTCTTAAAAACAGTCCAACATTCTTTTTGTATACGATAGAAAAAATTCACAAGTATGGCTTGAAACACCAGCTTGAATACCTTTCTCAAACATCGCTTCAAAAGGGTTTGCGGGTGGAGACAAAGGAACGTCAAAATAGTCAGACAGCCGCGTCAGATCCGTGGTCATGTAAAGAAACTTATTTGGGACCACTCCAGGGGGGCGGTTGCCTAGAAATATAAGAAACGTGCATATTATCTTATCTATAAAAGCATGCTTTTATAATGCTTTAATAGCTGTTACATGGTTGTTGCATGTCAGTAATGAATGAGCATAAATACCACTTTGTTTGTATATTAAATAGGTTGTCTGAAATTGTAAAGACTATCTAAAGCCATATTCACTGTTCCAGTGACAATGGAGATTTATTTGTCAAATATGCAAGTAAAATGTCCAGTAACAAATAGCAACATAATACTTTTTTACACTTAAGTTATTTAACATTTCTCTTTACTCAGATTTTGTTACTACAACATTCAGTTACAAAATACACATTATGAGACTAGATAAAAACATATTTCCTTAAATTATATATCCATCCATTACCTGAAACATGCATGACTCCCCCTAAATATGCTGGTTTAAATTTGAGTTCTATGTTCCAAACATTTCTGTAGCGACACAGCACCTTAAAACACAAAATCAACACATTATATTAGAACATCCTGAGCAAATTGGAATGCAATTAACTACTTAAAAGGAGAAAAAAAACATTACGCACCTCAAACGCCAGCCAGGTATACGGAGAAACAACATCATAGAAGAGCTCAACCAATTTTTTTGAACTGGACATCTGTTAAGAAAGAAGCACGTTCGCAAAACCGAACTTATTTTTATTATTATTATGCATTATTATAATAAAGTCATTTACATGCACGCGAGGACCTTACCCTTGGCGTCACTATCTCACTTGTGAGCTTGAAGAGAAACTGTGTTAAAGTTCAACCAAAGCCAAGTTCAACGCAGTAAGAGCGAGAGATTAATCAACGCCCACCGTTTATGACAGAAAGCTCCTCATTCGCAACGACTGTTTGAATTCTGTCAACTACAACAAAATGTATTTGTACAGATTATGAACGACGTTTAGGAAAAACACAAACAGAAATCAGTAATGACAGGAGCTTTCAAAACACTGCTTCCTGAAGCTTCGGAACCTTTGCTTCATTTGTTTTGAATCAGTGACTCGGAGTTCATATTAAACTACGTATCAACGTCACGTGATATCAGCTTCTATTTATTTTTATAAACCAGATCTTTGATCAATTTTTATGAATGTGTATAATAAAATGAATAGTATATTATATTATAATATTACATATTATCAATGTGTATCATACAGTGGAATACTATATTACTATTATACAGACACTTCATATTTAATGCTGTTAGATTATTATTTTTTTTTTAGATTTAATATATTACAATTAAAGTAAAACCGTTGCAACTGGTTTGTAAAAGGTGTTTTATACTGATTTTTTTTGTTGTTGCATTTACACAATTTCGACCAGCAGTCGTCACCAACGCGTGGCGTATTTTCCAAAGCAATCGACTGATTCAAATTTTAAGGGAGAAACTTGTAGATTAGCCCACTAAAGTTAAAAAATCAATGCAATAAAATGCCTGTTTTGATTCAAAACGAATCGTCAGCCAGGTTTGTTTACACCACGGTTTGTATTACTGATAAACATTTAAAAGTTCCACATATTCCAGGAGTGACTAAAAAGTTCAATGCTTGACCTCCTGTATCAGTCAGTACTCCGCCCCCCCACAGTCACAGTGAAAGTTCCCGTCTGTTGAAAGGGTTGCCAGATATTCATATTATGACTGCGTTTTCTTTTAATATCTCCCTGAATGTGGAAAAATAAATTACGTTTATTATTGTAAACCTCATACATCAAACCTGCATTTTTCTGGTCTTCAAATATCTTTTACAGTCAGGAAATGTAAAAGAAATAATAACTATCACAATACACGAGCACGTTGTGGTGGAAGATAGGACTGTTATAACATTTTTATTTAAAAAAATAATTTTTACAGGACGGTGCTTTGCATATAATTTGTATAATATAGACAGAAACTTTGTTATTTGTTTGTTATTGTTTTCTATTTTCTAGCTGTAATAATTTGCTCTTTGTTTGTTATGAATATCTGGCAACTCATAAAGCGATCCATGAACATATGCGGTAGTAGGAAGTGGTAAAGGAGAGAACACGCCAGTGCGCGGGTGGTTAAAGGGGACTGCAGGATATTTTAATATCCGTGTGAATAAATCGTCTTTGATAGCGCACCTCCATATATCTGCTGTAAGTATGCTGTGGGTATTTCAGAATTAAAGGTGATGTATATTATCTAGTCTAACTGTTCAGTGCAATAATAGACTGCAAGGCCAGTCTGTTTGATGCATCCCATATGAATCAAATATCAGTTCAAATGTCAGTTTTATGAAATCTGGTCAGATGTTGTTGTAGCGTTAATATAACTTCGGATGTGCTGAATAACTAGTGCCTGGAAGTGACTGCATGAGCTACGGATCTGTCATGACTCATTCTAAGCTTTAGAATGAAATCATTCTAAGCTCTAAGTGTAACTTCAAAACATCAAATTGTTTTAGTTTTAGTAATGATGGGATAGTCAAAGATGGGACGAGTGGTTAAAATTGGGCAGTTTTCAAACTGAATAAACGGCTACGTTACCCAAAAAGTATTGTTCCCCTTTACTTTATCTTATGGAAGTCACTGGAGACCAGCAACTGTTTGGTTACCCACATTCTTCAGATTCAATATCTATTTTTATGTTAAACAGAAGAAAGAAACTAAACTTGAGGTTGAGTAAATGATCATAGTTATTGTCATTTTTGGGGGGGCTGAGCTATCTCTTTAACCCAAGCCATCTATTTGAATAATAGATTGATAAGTTTGACTATGAAATAGGTATCTTCAACAGTGAGACAGTTGTTGTGCTTTGTTATTGTTGTAAACAGAAAGATGTCACCAGATGAATTAGTCTACCTAGGAATCCTTGCTGCATCAATACCTGTAGGATTCCTCTTCCGCTACCTAAGTAAGTATGGCCATGTCATCCTGTGTGAAAAATAGGGTAAAAACAGGTGAAGTGGGATGATATGTCATTGACGCTGCTTTACGTTTGTTTTACAGTGGCTCGGCCCATCACACAATGTTGTTTTGTGATAAAATACAGAATATTAAATAGATTCCACAGCTTAAGATCTCACCTCAAACGCATGTAGACACCACCTAAAACACCCCATAAATCACAATTACTGGCAAACGATTTATTATTGTTATGTAAATGGGTCAACATGTACATTTGTGTTGGTCAAATATAAATACAAATTGATTGCCCCTCATTAATGAATGAATTTATTGGCTTTCCCAGTGTTACTTTATCCCGGTATGAATAATGAATACTTAATGCTGATTGGAATAATGAAATAATAATAACGAGGATGATTACGCTTATAGGGAAATGAAAATTCTGTCAGTAATTACTCACCCTCATGTCGTTCCAAACCTGTAAGACCTTTGTTCATCTTCAGAAAACAAATTAAGATATTTTTAAAGAAATCCGAGAGCTCTTCGAACCACCACAGACAGCAAGGGTACTACCATGGTCAAGCCACAGTAACGCAGTAGGGAAATCGTTAAAATAGTCCATGTGACATCAGTGATTCAACCATAATTTTACGAAATTATTAGAATACTTTTTGTGCGCAAACAAAACAAAAATAACAACTTTATTCGACAATTATTCAATAATACAGGGTCAGAAAGCTCTCAGATTTCATCAAAAATATTTGAATTTGTGTTCCAAAGATGAATGAAGGTCTTACAGGTTTGGACCAACATGAGGGTGAGTAATTACTGACAGAAATTTCATTTTTGGGTGAACTATTCATTTAAGTGTAATGCCTTTAAATAACAGCCCTTGATAATTTTCATGTGCATTATTTTCCAGGTCCTCCAGTCAAGCAGGGGGCAGCGTTGCTGTTGGGTTTAATAATCTCCATAGCTACCTGTGGGCTTCACACTCTACACTCTTTATTTACAGTGTTAGGAACATGGCTGATTATAAAGATCAACTGGCGGTTAGTATGATATGTAGCTACCTGGAGTTTTACCGTGGATTTGCTGCGATTCCCTTGTAACCTTGTGCTCTGGCTTGTTTTTTATTTAGAAGTGCCCCTGCCCTGTCTTTGGGTTGGACGTTTCTGTACCTCCTCTTTTTCCGTCTGGTCACCTGGTTTGGCCTCCCTCAACCAACACCTTTTGCCAATGCCATTCAGCTTCTTTTAACACTGAAGGTAAAATACAATAAAATTAGACACATTTTTCATTGATAACCACCCTTTTCTTTAACACGGAAGTAAGCCTATGAATGAAACTTCCGGTTCATTATCCGCTATAGGGAAAGAACGAGAAGAATAACAATGTGTTGTAAACAGTAAAACTGTTTGTGCTAAAAACCAATGTGTTCATAATTAAAGGGGTCATCGGATGCTAAGTTCACTTTTACATGCTGTTTGAACATTAATGTGTGTTGGCAGTGTATGTACAAATCTACCCTGTAATGGTAAAAATCCATGCAGTGGTTTTAATTAATCTGTAATAATAATATCCCCTTTTTCAAATTGAGCCATTCTCAGATGCCTGTTGTTGTGGTGTTACACCGACAGAGGGCGCTCCCACGATAGTTGATTGACATGTGCTCTTATCTCAGATCAGCTGTAACAGTCCGACCTCCATGTTTTGATGCCGGAGCAGGGATGTAAATTAGACAAGAATTGAGTGATTGAAGTGTTGTGTTGCTGGATGTAATAATGAACGTAGTGGTCGTCATTTACTCCTGACATCTGAGCTGCTGAAGATGCAGTGGATTGCGTTTGTTTGTGAAGGGAATGCACCTCCTGATCTACATATATCTGTCTATGTTCGCATGAATCATTTGTGATCCAGCTTAACTTACAGCAGAAGTGAGTATAAGGGTTTATTATGAACCTTTGCGATCGCCTTTCCTAATAATGTGCTAGTTAGCAAGTTTTGATCGCAAAGATTCATAATAAAATTAGCATCCGATGACCCCTTTAAGATAATACAGCACGTTAAAATAATATGGTAAGACTCACCAGTTTGCAATATCATATTAGCAAAATGAGCTGTTTTGTACAGCTAAAAATAGCTGGACGCAGATAAAACCCGGAAGCCACACCCATGACATTTACAAATGACTGCACACACTCCTATGGGTAGAAAAATGTGAATACATTGAATTGTTTTTGTTTTGAATACACAGATGGTCAGTTTAGCCAATGAGATTCAAAGTTATCACTTGGAGAAGAAAAAGGAAGTGAGCACCTTTACCAAATCTCCAGTGGTGGGAGGACTTTCCCATGAGCCTTCGCTTTATGACATTATATCATACAGCTACTGCTATGTGGGCATAATGACAGGTATTTTGCATGATTTTTGTGTTGTTTTGAATATGTGGGAATGCTTTCGAGTCAGTGCAAATATTCTGTACTGTTTGTTTTGCATGTATGCTAACGTGTCTCTCTCTGTTTCTCTCTGCTACTAGTTCAGTAATGTGTGAGTCCAATTTCTTTTTATTTCTTTTTAACTGATTGTGTTTATTATTGCTCCTCTTTTGCCATAATTTGTCCTCCCACACCATGGCACATTTTCATTCCGAAATTCCATTTGTTTCCATTCCTATATTCCATTCTGTCCCAATATCATGTGTTATCTTTGCCTGTCTGCTTCATGTCTTCACTGATAACTCTTACCATTCTCTTTTCACGTTCCTTCATTTTCCATTCTTTCTCCCATCCACTCTTGCCATTGTTCTGCAGGTCCCTTCTTCCGTTATCAGACGTATGCAGACTGGTTGCAGCAGTCTAATCCTCTGTCTTTGCCGGGTAAAGAGCCCTGCCTCCAGAGGCTGAAGGTGGTGCCCATTTTCGGAGCCCTCTTCATAGCCGTCAACTCTGTCTTTCCCTTATCCTATGTCCGTACTGATGAATTCCTAGAGCACAACTATTTTTACAGGTTTGTTTTTCTGGATTAAAAGACCGTTCCAAACTGAGCCTAAAAGTCATTTCCAAAAGAAATGTTAAAGAGATAGTTCACCCAAAAATAAAAATTCTGTCATCAGTTACTCACCCTCATGTCGTTCCAAACCTGTAAGACTCGTTTTAAGAAGACAAATTAAGACATTTTTGATTAAGACTGGCACTGAAGAGATTTTTTTGTTTTCTTTGTGCACAAAAAGTATTCTTGTAGCTTTATAAAATTAGGGTTGAAGCACTGTTTTCACATGGACTATTTTAGTGATGTCCTTACTACCTTTCTAAGCCTTGAAAATGTCAGTTGCGTTGCTGTCTATTCAGGGACAGAAAGCTTTGGGATTTCATCAAAAATATCTTAATTTGTGTTCTGAAGATAAACGAAGGTCTTACAGCTTTAGAACGACATGATGGTGTCTAATTAATGGCAGAATTTAAATTTTTAGGTGAACTATCCTTTTAAAATTAAAAGTTTTTATTATGTTGAGACTCATGGTGGTATTATATTTTAGGTTTTTCTACATGGTGGCAATATTCTTCGTATTCCGGATGCGGTTCTACTCGGCATGGTGTGGGGCAGAGGCGGGCTGCATTAGCGCAGGTTTAGGCTGTTACCCCCAGGGAGCGCTGTCCAAACCTGGAGGAGGGCCAACGGTCAAATATAGGTAGGGTGATTAACTTTATTACCTAATCGAGTTCTAATGTGCTTTTACAGTTTGACTGTAACTTGTAAAACAGATGAATGTAAAGTCCACCTACAGATATATCTATACCAGGAAACAAAACTTTATTTATCCAAGAGAAGAAATTTACAGTAACAGACTTGAAGCAGGATCCAATAAAACAGTTTACAGAGGGCAACAGTGTCACAGTTGTGTAGATCGAAACCGAACTTGTCAAGCCAAATATAATTATTTGTTAAAGAGAATAGAAGAAATACATGCAAAAAGTATCACTAAATATATATTTTCACTACCAGGGATTTAGTAAATGTTTTGAAAGAAAATGTTTATGCTCACCAAGGCTGCATTTATTTAAAAATACAGTAAAAACAGTGAAATTGTGCAGTATTAATGAAATGTAAAATAGCTTTTACTATTTATATATTTAAAAATGTAATTTATTCTTGTGATGGAAATCTGAATTTTCAGCAGCCATTTCTCCAGTCTTCAGTGTCACATGATCCTTCAGAAATCATTGTAATACACTGATTTATTATCAGTGTTGAAAACAGTCGTGCTGCTTAATATTAATTTTTTTTTTTGGAACCTGTGATACTTTTTTCCAGAATTCTTTGATGATTAAAAAGTTGACCCCAAATTGGTAGTGTATATTGTTACAAAAGATTTCTATTTTAAATAAATGCTGTTCTTTTTAACACTTTATTCATCAACCAAAAAAAAGTATCACAGGTTCCAAAACAAAAAAAAAGTAATCAGAACAACTGTTTCCAACACTGATAATAAATCAGCATAATAGAATGATTTCTGAAGATGCGTGTAACACTAAAGACTGGAGTAATGATGCTGAAAATTCAGTTTTGCATCACAGGAATAAATCTGATTTTAGAGTGAATTCAAATAGTAAACCACTATTTTAAATGACAACAATATTTCGCAATATTACTGTTTTTTTCTGCATTTTTAAACAAATAAACGCAACCTTGATGAGCAGAAAAGACTTCTTTAAAAAACATTAAAAATCTTACTGATCCCAAGCTTTTAAATGGCAGTGTATATGTATTTATTAAATAAATATTAATTTATTTACTCTAAATTTAATATCATATTTACTAAATAAAGTTGTTGCCAGAACGGTATTAAAAATTCATTTAAAAATATTGAATATCAAAGGCAATTATTTAATGAATGTCATGAAATTGTATTCATTTTGAGAATTGCTGAAGAATTGCTAACTTTTTGTTAAATGGCAGTGGTAATCTAAATCTGTAAAAACAAGGAAAATGAGCATGCACAATTAAATCAAACGATACAGATAAAATAAAATTAGTCTCTTAATATCGTCAGTAACTGATATGGCACCAATATTTAGTGTATCTGTCAACGGTAATCACAATAAAAAAGGCAATATTTCTTAAGCGTGTAGCTACAAGATACTTTAACTAGACTATCTACAGGAAATTAGAAGCTCATTTGTGGTTTGATCATGTGGTTGATAATGTTAATGAAATGTTGTTTATGTTTCAGTCCTGATCCAGACACAGCTGTGGAGTATGACTTTAAAACGATCCAGAACATTGACTGCTATAACACAGATTTCTGTGTAAAGGTTCGGCATGGCATGCGCTACTGGAACATGACAGTGCAGTGGTGGCTTCACCACTACATCTACCCCAATGCTCCTTTCAGAGCGTATGCTCTCAGGTACAAGCATGTACATTTGATTATTCAGCTGCACTGTGCTGTCATTAACCATCACTAATCTTCAACTTTCTCTTTGTCTCTTTCCTTACATTGCGGCAGGGCTGGATGGACTATGTTAATCAGCGCTTATTGGCATGGCCTCCATGCTGGTTACTACCTCTCTTTTCTCACTATCCCATTGTGTATCGCAGCAGAATCAGCCATGGAAGCCTCAGTCAGAGCCCGTCTGGGGCCAACAGGCCAAAATATCTTTGACTGGATCCACTGGTTCCTCAAGATGAGGGCTTACGATTACATGTGCATGGGTTTTGTTCTCCTGAAGGCCAGCGACACCATCTACTACTGGAGCTCCATATACTTCATAATTCACATCATTGCTGTTGTTTGCATAGGAGTAGGACAAGTGATGAAAGGAGGTAAAAAGAGAGAGAGAAGGGAACGAGGTGAAGGAGAGAAAGAGGATGTGGTAAGAGATAAGGCTGAGTGAAACGAATGTGTTACGTGGTGATCGTGCTGATAACTGGAGAGTTGGTATGTTTACAAAAATAAAACGATTTCCCATCATGCACTGTAATAGCCATCAACTGCCATTTAAAGGGTTACTCCACCCCAGAATGATCATTTTGTCATTAATCACTTACCCCCATGTCGTTCCAAACCTGTAAAAGCTTAGTTTGTCTTTAAACACAGGAAAGTAGTACATGGTCAACCCAAGGGCATCAATCTTTATTTTATTAACAGTAAAAGTAGCTTTCAAATACCTTCCATAATTTTAATGTTATCATTTATTTTATCATTACAAATGTTGTCTGGTGAAAAACGGTGCAGCTGTATAGACTCATCCTGACCCGTTCAGTATTGTTTAAATTGTTCTTGTTACTTTAAACAATTGGAAAGAAAGATTGTATTATATTTTAACAGTGGTTCTCTGCTCATCAGTGACCTTGGGACCCAAATTAATCTCCCACACAGAGTACTTATAACTGAATCCATCTGTTTACAAAAAAACTGATGAATGTTGGACCTGTATCCCTACTTTGAGCACAAATCTATAATGGTGTCTATGAGATAAAACAAGCTTTGTGATAAAAAGGTGTATGTATGGGACATTAAAAGTTAGTCTGCCTTGTTTTTCATCCATTGTGATGGATGGACTCAGTATCCATTGCAGGTTAATGTTTGTGTCATATATATCAATATTATTATTATTTTACAAAGAATGTGAAAGTAGTTGATACCTTCTTTTTTCCACCTTTTTTACTTTCAGAAAATAGGAGTGAATGTTTTTGCTTTTTTTTTGTTCGTCGTTCATTTTTTAGTTTGATACCACATGATGTAAAGTGTAAAGATCTTAAAAATAAAAAAGATCTTCTCAAAAGATGTTTTTACAACATCAAATTGTTATATAAGAACGGTCTTATTTTAAAACTGCGCTGGTGTTTAGTTTATTGATCAATTCAGATTGTATCCTGGTTCCTTGTAATGTCTACCTGCTATGTTTTATCGCTTTGTTTACTTTCTGAAATATTAAACATGATGTGGCACTCAAATCTTTCAAGTATCCCTGTTAACAAGTATCTTTTTTTTTTTTTTTTTTTTACATGAAATGACAGTTTTTATAACAGTCTCATTTTTGTTAATAATTTTGTTTGTTTTGTTTTTTTTTTTGCTAGTGTAATGTAGTTCATATTTTGCCTTGACTTGTACTACCATTCAAAAGTGTGGGTTTGGTAGGTTTATTCATTTCTTTAGGGGTTCAAGCGCATAGCACTGAAACCCTATTGTAATAGTTAGAACGGCCAAGGATCAGCAACCTCTACGTAAAATGATCGTGCAGACCAAACCGTAAGTTGTAGAGACTTAAAACTTGGAAGGATGGTAGTACTCTGCCAACTCTGTCAAAAAAAATAATAATTTACCCTTTGGGTGGCTATAATGGGGTTGTTTAGAAAAGGGGCCTGTCCAAATTTTCCCAAAATCCTATAAAGCCTAAAGGAAAACTCAAAACTTCATGAAACCTGCGGACACATGCAACAAGTGATTCTAAACAAGCATGCAAAGTTTTAAGGAGATCAGACCACAGCTGGTGATATGACAGTCATAAACGTTCAAAAAACCACAACATTTATATGGAAAATTCCCTGGATTTGACAAAAATGCTTTTTAAATCATTGATTGAGGTGGTTACAGGCTTGCTACATATTTTTTTTTTTCATATGTGACCCTGGACCACAAAACCAGTCTTAAGTCGCTGGGGTTTATTTGTAGCAATAACCAAAAATACATTGTATGGGTCAAAATTATTGATTTTTATGGCAAAAATCATTAGGAAATTAAGTAAAGATCATGTTCCATAAAAATATTTTTGTAAAATTTCTACTGTAAATGTATGAAAACTTAATTTTTGATTAGTCATATACATTGTTAAGAACATTACTTGAAGAACTTTAAAGGCAGTTTTCTCAGTATTTTGATTTTTTTGCCCCCTCAGATTTCAGATTTTTAAATAGTTGTATTTCGACCAAATATTGTCCTATCCTAACAAACCATACATCAACGGAAAGCTTATTTATTCAGCTTTCATATGATTTATAAATCTCAATTTAGAAAAAATGACCCTTATGACTGGTTTTGTGATCCAGGGTCACATATGTACTTAACATATTCATACTAAAAAACAAAAAACCATTTTAATTTTGATTTCATGGGGACTTTAAATGCGTTAAAGCACTTGAATCCCGGTCTATATATCTATATCTATCTATCTATCTATCTATCTATCTATCTATATATATATATATATAATTATTATTATTTTATTTATTTATTTTTTTTACGTATTTTTAGAAGTCTTAATTGTTTGGTGTGGCTTTATTTATTTGATTAAAAATACAGTTTAAAAAAAAAACAACAGTAGTACTGTCAAAAAATATTGCAGTTTTAAACATATGTTTTCAGTGTCACGTGATCCTCCAGAAATTATTCTGATATGCTGAGCTGCTTTTTTTCAAGATTTTTTTTAAAAATTAAAATATACAAGTGTTAAATTATTGAAAAAAAAATTACACTGGCCCCAAACGTGTTTAGACATTTTAATTAATTTTTTATAGGTTGCACTGAGAGATTAAAGTTTTTATGATGTAATCCTTGTTTTATTTTACACTGTGTGATAACTTAGTGGTAATATTTGATAGTCTGTTAATATAAAGCCATTGGCTCATGCCCTTTGTCTCCATAACAACACTTTTAACGCGCAATAAACAACAGGAAGACGCTAGTCAAAGCTCATAACAAGCAAGACTTTTTTTTTTTTTCGTTTAAACAGTCACAATTAATTTAATAAAAATCTGTTGTCAGTCCACAGAGAAAGCAAAATGCTTAAAAAATGTTCACGCGCGGTAACAAGATTTGTCAATGAGTTTCCTTTTTTTTTCGCCTTTTAGAACTGAATTATTCTGCTTAGCACATGAAGCTAGCGTTCAGCTGGTAATAAATACAAGGAAGTGTTTCCAAACTTTATTTCCATGAGACTCAAAGTCCAGATGACAGAGTCTTGACACGCCTGTATTCTTCTCCGTCAGTGGGAATTTGTCAGTGGAAGTATAGCTATGCACTGCTGACAACTGTTGTTTCTGGATCGTGCTGTTGGTCTTTTTGTTTGTTTTCTTTGAAATCCATGTTGATAGTACCTGTTTTCTGATGGAGCTGGGAGAACTCAACCATCAAGTCTATACAGGTAAGACAGTGGGGGGGGGTTCATTTATGTTACGGTTAGCTGACAATTATCGTCCTAAGTATGGGTTCAAATGTTTGTCTACATCTGTACACTTTTTTTTTTTTTTAATTTACAGTTGAATAACGCGAAAATCATAAGCTTTTAAGAGACATCATGTTGGTAACTTAATATTTTACAGTTCCTTAACTGCATGTGTCAATATATTGTCATACTAATATTAAGTCTTGTATATTATGCTAGGTTTACTGCATTGAGTTTGTTTATTGCTGTAAAATGTACTGACACAAATACTACAATAAAGTAATAACTAAACCTTTTGAATATAATCTAAATAAATGTGATTTTAGTTTTAAAGATATAGAATTTTTATAAAATGTATTTTATTGTAGTGTATTTACCAAAATGTACAAATAAAAAAAAAAAACATTTTTTACACACATAAGTGTGTCATTGTAAATGAATGTAAATGATACTATTTACTAACATTACATTAATTAACAGTAAAACTGATCTTATTGTTCTCTCTTTATATAATGCAGATCTAATCTGTACTGTAAATCTAACAGCAATGATGTCTGTCCCTAGTTTCACCCACGTTCAGTGTGACGTCCATGGTGTAAAGTCTATTTTATTTTAGAAGTGTTAAAGAGAATTGGCAGGCGTATGTATATTTAGGTCATGGCTATGTATAGAAATGTAGTGCATAGAATATTTTCAGAGCTGATGGGGAAATACTGCTCCATTTTGTTCTCAGTCCCAGTTTTTAATACAACCATTACTCTACTTGACAGTAATGTCTCCCAGTACAGTTAAGCTTTGGTGTTATACTTTCCTTGCCATATTTCCATGTTGTGATTACACTGAAATACATCTGCTTTCTCTTTCCACAGACTATCCTAGTACTTACAATTCCCAGCATTCACTGAGGTTGCGGACAGTTCCAGCCCAAGACATGAATGCGGTTCAGTTTGATTGGGCCTCCCAACCTGAAGATGCTGAAGACAATGACGAACCTCGAAATCTCCGTGAGCTGCCGCTGCACATGGGGCTGAAGAAAGCAGTAAGGTATGCATGCATCATCCTATTACATAAATACACTTTAATTGAAGAAAAACAATATTTTCTCTCTTCTCACTCCAGCTCCCTGAAGTTTCAGACGGAAACATTTAATTTCTAATTTTGGAAAGTTTATTCATAATATGGCTTGCTTTCGCTTTCTTCTTGCAGGCAGGTGCAACAGATGAGAGTTCCAGTTGTTTCTAGCTCTTGGAAGATCAGACAATCACAGACATTTCGCCGTTTTTGTGAGATAGCCAAATACATTCTCAGCTGTTTTGTTCTGTGGAAGAAGGGAATCCAAAAGATAGGAGGTGATAAAGATATGAATTAATTCAAACAAATGAGAAATGCTGCTCTTGTTTGCACATACATGTGTTTTTACATTTAAAATAATAGGTAAATCAATTGGTCATCTGAGAAAAGACATTTTTTCCTTTCCTTGTAGGTCACTTTGGTGGAGGAGTCCAATCCTACTTCTTGTTCCTGAGATTTCTTGTGATTCTCAACTTCCTGTCTTCCTTGTTAATCGCAGCATTTGTCCTCATTCCTAGCATTGTATTTCGCTCCTTAAATTTCAACTCCACCATCGCTCTCACCGTCAATCTAACCGGTAGGAACACAATCTCTCTGGTACACAACACAAACATCCCTATTGAGAACATTCTAACTGGTTATCAAATAACAGCATCATTGTATTCATAAAAGCAACAAAACCAGTCTGACATGTTTAGCACTAATACCTTCACAATTTAACTTCACAAAGGTATCTTAAAGGGATAGTTCACCCAAAAATGAAAATTCTGTCATTAATTACTCACCCTCATTCGTTCCAAACACGAAGGACCGTCATTCATCTTCAAAACACAAATTTAAATATTTTTTGATGAAATTTGAGAGCTTTCTGACTCTCTATAGACAACAATGTAACTGAAATGTTTCCAGGCTCAGAGAGGACATTGATAAAACAGTCCATGTGACATCAGTGGTTCAACCGTAATTTTACGAAGCTACAAAAATACTTTTTGTGATGTCGGCGCCGATAGCCTTGTGGGCAGCGTGCTGACATACAGCACCATTGCGCTACGGGCGTCCCGAGTTTGAATGGCGGCTCGAGGACCTTTCCCGATCCTGCCCCTTTCTCTCTTTCCCACTTCACTTCCTGTCAGCTGTGATCTGTTCTATCGTAATAAAAAGCAAAAAGGCCAAAAATAATAAAAAAAAAAAATTGTGCTCAGAGAAAAAAAAACTTAATTCAACAATTCTTCTACTCCAAGTGACTGTCTTCCGCCATTATTGAGAGTAAAACAACGTTGACGTACATATTCTCAGAGCTTCGTAAAATTACGGTTTAACCACTGATGTCAAATTGACTGTTTTAATAATGTCCTTACAACCTTTCTGGGCCTTGAACATGGTAGTTGCATTGCTGTCTCTGGAGGGTCACAAAGCTCTTGGATTTCAACAAAAATATCTTAATTTGTGTTCTGAAGATGAACAAAGGTGTTACAGGTTTGGAACAAATGAGGGTGAGTAATTAATGACAGAATTAATGACCCACACAAAAGCATTTGTTCATTCAGTTAATAATTCATTATAATAAGTAATCCTTTGGAAGAAAATCTCATCACTTTATAAATGGGTTAACTGTTGTTTTTAACTAAACTGAGTCTTTTCTTCCCTGTTCTGATATGTTTTCATTGCCTAATGCAAGGTTGTTTCCTGCAGCAATCCTAATAATAGGATTTCTGAGATTCTTCCTAATTTTCCTAACCGTTTACTCCTAATACAGTTGGATTCAGGGAAAAAACACTATTAGGACAATTAACCCTGTTTGTTCAAATAATAATAATAATACATTCACAATATTCATACAAAAATACATTTTTTATAAACATTAAATTGTATTTATCTATCTATCAGATGTGGAGACATGCTTGCAGTATGAACCACGACCTGATGCCCTTATGGTGTTTTACACATACTTTTCTTGATCTGGTCTCAGGAACGGTATGAACACACATTCAGATTTTCTGAATACATTACTGAATATATACTCTGACACACTACTGATCAATTTTTTAAATGAGTTTGAAGGAGGTCTCTTATGCTCACCTAGACTGCATTTATTTGATCAAATACAATAAAGCAGTAATATTGTGAAATATCATCTAGGGCTGTACGATTATGACAAAAATCATGATTGTCGATTATTCCCTTGAAGTTGTAATTGCGATTATTAATTATGATTATCACAATTTACATTTAATAATGTTTTGAATAGCTTCATACCATTGTTTGAAGCACTGCATGCCACCTTTTTATATATAATTTCTTCTTTAAATATAATTTTTTTGTGCCTTTGAACAATTACATAATTTCGGCTTCTGTTATTGTAATCGCGATTAGAAATTTAATTAATTGTGCAGCCCTAATATCATCACAATTTAAAATGTTTTCTATTTTATGCTCAAGAAACATTTCTTATTATTAGTTGAACACAGTTGTGCTGCTTTATATTTTTGTGGTCTTTACTATCCATCAGTTTAATGCATCTTTGCTGAATTTTTTTTTAAACAGTAGTGTAGTTCTATAAATGTAACATCATCTGTCATCATTTTTTTAAATGGTAGCTTTTCAATTTAAACCAATATTTTGATTTAAATTTTGAATTAAACTTGAATAATTGAGAAACAAAGAGGCTAAAGGAATGAGAATTAAAGTAAAAGTTATTATGCTTGTTTGCGAGCCTGAAATAATCTGGAATTTGTGACTCAGTGACTTATGACTCACTCTGTATAAAAATAAACAGAAAATTATCTCCAGTTTAGTTTATCTGAAATCATGATTTTGTTGTGAATGTTTTCTTTATGACCTTTACTCATCACAACTATCTTTTCCTTTAGGGTTTTATGGAATATTCATACCTGTTCTATGGCTTTTATAATAATTCACTGATTCAGGATAATGGCTTCTCTTACAACATCCCTCTGGCCTATCTGTTGACGGCAGCCTTCTACTTTCTCTTCTGCCTGATTTGTATGATTATAAGGTGAGTTTTGTCAGCTTTTTCAGTTTTTTTTCTACCAACATATTGAAAGGACATTGTCACATTGCTGAACTGACATCTCTGACATCTCCAACAGAATGGGCAGCACTGCTCGTCTTGTTGTAGTGACGGGTAGTGGAGCAACAGGAGGTTACAGTATGCAGGTGTTTACAGGATGGGATCACGGCCTCCAAGGAGACCGTGCAACAAAACTTAAACATAACAATCTTCGCCACCAATTGAAGGTCTGTGCATTTGAAAAAAGTCTGAAATTGTCTTCAGTTACTTTATATGAAAATACACTGAGTAATTGTATTGGGGAAACTTACTCTTGAAAAATGCTTACTTTTTGCACAAATGAAAATTTGCTAAATGTTTGTTCACCAGCTGGCCATTTAAGATATACATGATTTTGTTTCTTCATCGGAACAGATTTGGAGGAATTTATTCTCCAATTTATGCTCACCAATGGATCCTCAGGAGTGAATGGGTGCCGTCAGAATGAGAGTCCAAACAGATGATAAAAACATCACATCCACAAATAATCCACATCACTCCAGTCCATAAATTAACTTCTTGTGAAATGAAAACCGGTGTTTGTAATAAACAATCCTGAGGTGTTTTTAAGATCAAACTATTGCTTACGGATAAATTATGTGTCCATTGTTTATAATATCGCTTTCTCTTGGCATCCATTCACTGCAGGGCATCCGTTGGTGAACTAGGTGAACTATTCCTTTAGAAAGAACTACTAGTGCAGTATAATGTTTATCGTTATTTTAACTCTTTTTTTTAAAATCTCTCTCTCCAATTGTGTCTGTCACCCTTAGGTGGATCTAGAAGAGGAAAGGATTAATAAAAAGGCTGCCTCCCTGACTTTGGGCCAAACAGTCTCTCTCTACGCACTCCGTGTTTTCCTTAGCCTAGTAGTCTTAGTACTCATCGGTGCAACTTTCTATGGCATTGCACAGGCAACTCAATTCAGCCAGGTTAGCTATTAGTTAAGAAAGAACATTCTAAAGACATTCTAACAGAAGTCACATAATGCCTTGGGCCAGTAAATTCAGATTCTTAATTCAGGCCTGTTTTTTCTTTTTCTTCAGGTCTGTTGTAAGATGTTATACCCTGTCTGGCATTATTTTTCGATAATTAACTAAATAAAATCTGTCTTTCTTTCAGTCTAGGGAAATATCAGGTTTTGAGGGTCTACTGTTGCAGTACTTACCCTCCATGGTTATAACAGCGAGCAATTTTGTGGTGCCGTTACTGTGTGACAAGATTGCATTACTGGAAAAGTATTCTCCTAGTACCACTGTCATCCTGGCCTTGTTGAGGTTTGATCAATACTCACACCCACATAGAATAAACATATCAAAAAGGACATAGACAGATAGATGAAGAGCTGTACTTGTTTAACCTTGGTTAGAGCATCATCGAGAGCTCTTAGCCCGCTGTTTCTTTTGTGACCCTCATTAAATAGCTTTCAGAATGAATAATGTCAAATGAAGTGCCGTCATTTTCTCTAAATGCTCACACAGTGTTCATCCACTGCTCTCTTTGGTTTGTTCTTTGCCATTATTATTCTGCTGAATTTTAGTAATTCTTTCTGTCGTTGTAGGGCGGTATTCCTGCGTTTGGTGAGTTTGGGAGTTTTGCTGTACGCTCTATGGGAGCAGATTACCTGTGAGGGAAAAACCGACAGTGGAAACTGCAAACCCTGTAATTATAATTACGACCAATACAAGGTAAACCACTTAAGATATGCACTTATTCCTAAATCGCTCAGATACACTACCAAGTTTTGGGTTCGGTAAGATTTTTTATGCTTTTGAAAGAAGTCTCTTATGTAGGGAAGCCAGTTTCTGCCATTGAATAAAAAAGGTATTGCAATTTTTTATCTCCCTATTTTGACTTTGTAACTCGCAATTGTGTTTTTATAAAGTCAGAAAAACTAGCAATTCTCACTTTAAAATATGCAGCTGGAAGTAAAGTCAAAATTGTGAGATATAAATTCGCAATTCTGAGAACATATCAGTATTTTTTCCTCTCAAAATTGGACTTTATAACTCGCAATTGTGAGTTTATATTTCACAGTTCTGAGAAAAAAGTCAGAATTGTGAGTTTATATCTAGCAATTCTGACTTTATAACTCGCAGTTGCCAGTTTATATCTCGCAATTCTGACTTTATTAGACGCAATTGGGAGTAAAGTCAGAATTGTGAGATATAAACTTGCAACTATAACTCGCAGTTGTGAGTTTATATCTTACAATTCTGAGAAAAAAAGTTAGAATTGCGAGATACACACACATTTGTGAAAAAAAAAAAGGTCAGAAAAACTCGCAATTCTGATTTTATAATGTGTAATTGGGAGTAAAGTCAGAATGGTGAGATATAAACTCGCAATTCTGAAGACATCTCTTTTTTTTTCCTCTCAAAATTGGACTTTATAACTCGCAATTGTGAGTTTATATCACAATTCTGAGAAAAAATTGTGAGATACATTTGCGAAAAAAAACGTGCAATTCTGACTTTATAATACGCAATTGGGAGTAAAATCAGAATTATGGGATATAAACTCACAATTCTGAGAACATACCGGTCTTTTTTCCTCTTAAAATTGGACTTTATAACTTCTAATTGTGTTTATATCTGACAGTTCTAAGAAAAAAAATCAGAATTGCGAGATGTGAACTTGCAATTGCAAGAAAAAGTCATAATTGTGAGATGCACACTCACATTTGCGAAAAAAAATCTGAAAAACTCGCAATTGTGAGTTTATATCACATAATTCTGACTTGTAATTTTGAGTTTATATCATACAATTGAGAGTTTATATCACAATTTTGGCTTCATCTCTGGCTTCATTTATGCTCACTAAGGCTGCATTATAGTTTTATAGTTGTAGTAGTAATGCTAAAATAGTTTTACAATTTAAAATACCTGTTTTTCCTTTTTTTTTTTTTATAAATTTTAAAATGTAGCTTTTTCATGTGATGACAAAGCTGATTTTCAGGAGCCATTACTCCAGTCTTAAGTGTCACATGATTCTTCAGAAATGGCTCTAATTTGATGCTCAAAAACATTTCTTAATATTAATGTTGAAAACAGTTGTGCTGCTCAATATAATATTTCTGTGGAAACATAAAACAAGATTCTTTAATAAGTAGGAAGTTCAAAAGCACAATTATTTGAAATAAAAATCTTTTGTAACAATGTAGTTGTCTTAACTGTCACGTTTGATTAATAAATGCATCCTAATGCATAAATAATTTCTTTAAAAAAAAAAAAATCTTACTGATCCCAAACTTTTGAGCATTATAATGTAAGTTTTAGAATGGATGTTTTTTTTTTTTTTACGTTGAATCCCTTTCTCACAATTTCATAGTGCTGGGAGACGCGAGTTGGACAGGAAATGTATAAACTGACTCTTTTTGACTTCCTGATTACCGTCGCTACACTAATCCTGGTAGAATTCCCACGCAGGTCTGTTTACACATTTGTGTATTTGGGTCATGCATTTTTATATTAAAAACGTAAGTCTTCAACTACTTTTTGCCATTTTCAGGATTGTGGTTGATCATTGCTCGTGTAAACTGTCTCAGTGGGTGGGTCGACAGGAGTTTCTGGTTCCCCCAAATGTTCTTGCTCTAGTTTACAGTCAAACAGTGGTTTGGACTGGAGCTCTTTTCTGTCCATTGCTGCCGATCATCAACACGGTCAAATTCATCATCTTTTATTACTGCAAAAAGGTACCATGAGCACACCCTTCCCAGACACACACATCTAATACATTTGCAGTTGATTGCAATGGCTCATTTTGTTTGCTTGTGTTAGATAACTCTTTTCCAGAACTGTCAACCGACAACAAAAAACTTCCGATCCACCACCTCCAATTTCTTCTTCCTGTTGGTTCTGCTCTTTGGATGGATGTTGTCCAGTGTGGTTCTCCTTTACAGTGTGGCTAAGTAAGCGAGACCTGTAACTCTCCATGCTGCAGCACACTGATTTTAATGACAGAGAATGAATTTTGTGTATAATTATGTATATATCAAGTGTTATGTTGACCTTTGCTTCCCTTCTGTTTTTTTGATAGGATCCATCCATCCTACAGCTGTGGGCCTTTCCGCTTTTATCCAGCAATGTGGGAAGTTGTACCAGATGCTATCAAATTGCTAAGCAGCACCAGTAAAGAATTCCTGTTTTTTATTGGCTCCCAGAAATTCTCTATTCCACTCTTCATCTTGTCCTGGTCAGTATAAACAGCCTTGGGTCAGTTCACAGTTTCTTAGGTTTCATGTTAAACTTTGATCCACATGCATTCAGGTCCCACATCCAATGCTTTTATATCTTCCTATAAAAAGTTATGAGATAATTTTGCATAAGCAATATATTTCTGCAGGATTAGGACTGATTTGACATGTTTTTGATATTTAATATACAGTGTGATCCTGTGCTATGTGAGTGCTTTAATGTCTGTCTACGGGAAAAGTGTAACACTGCTGAAATCTCAGTGTAAACTGGTAAGTTCTTAGTAATCTGAATTTGCAGACTAGAATGGTTATGCATATCTAAATTGTATAATATAATATTTAATTACAATAAATGTTCTATTTCTGTGTTTGTGGTCTGAATTTTTTAATAAATAAATATCACAAAAAAGCTATAAAATAAAATAATATAATATTTATAATAAGGTGTGATCACCTACCTAAGACTTTCTTGTTTCCAATTTATCCTCTGACTGGAACCAATATTATTTCATCCTTTAATCCGTATTTATCTGGGTGTAACAGGAACAGCGTGACAAGCAGTTCCTAGTCAGACAAATTGAAGAGCTGAATGCCACAATGCAGAAGGAACAACATGAACCACAGCAGCCCCAAAGAGAGCCTGAGCCCTTCTACCACACATCACCAACGTGGAATCAACATTACAATTATGGATTTGATCCCGATGAAGACCCAAGACCATATTAAGACTTTATAAAGTGAAGATTATACTAGAATTCAGCAATTTGTGTATTTCTTCATATTACAGAAATATAACCAATGATATTTTTACTACCATTCAAAAATTTGGGGTCAGTTAGAGTTCTTTTTTTTGGAAGAAATTAATATTTTTATTCGGCAAGGATGCATTAATTTGATTAAAAGTGACAGTAAAGTATAATTTTACAAATGACTTCTTTGAAATTGTAATCATATTTTACAACATTACTGTTTTACTGTATATTTAATCAAATTAATGCAGCTGTGGTGACCATAAGAGCGGCTGACCCCAAACCTTTGAACAGACTGTAATGTATATATGCTCATATATAGGTTAATTTATCAAATATATCCATGTGTATTAGCTAGTGTACTTATTTTTTTACTTTATATTAAATACTTGACTCAAAACTAAACTTGAGTGACACATAATGTACTCTATGCACAGTGTATGTGTACTCTATGCACAGTGTCCCAGGCTTTAATATGCTGCATCATTACTTAAGCATAAAGTCATAATTATTTATTTAGTCAAGTCTTTGTAAACCATGAAAACATCGCACAAAAAGCTAAAAGACCATTAAAACTGTTGTTGAGCATTCTTTAAAACATTTTTCAAAGAGAAAGAATTAAAACATACTATCAGCATAAACCGCTGAGCCTTCTGATATATTCAAGCATTACATAAATTCTGAAAATTGTTTTCCTGGCAAACAAAAAGCTTTTTTTTTTTTTTTCAAAGAACAATAACATACAAAATGTTATCAAGAAACATCAAACAGAAGAAAAGGGAAATAAAAAAGAAAAAACATATAAAGACAAATTACAACACATAAAACAGTTGCCAGGGGGAAGTAATATGTGACCCTGGACCACAAAACTATTCATAAGCAGCACGGGTGTATTTGTAGCAATAGCCAGCAAAACATTGTATGGGTCTAAATGATAAATTTTTCTTTTATGCCAAAAATCATTAGGATATTAAGTAAAGATCATGTTCCATTGAGATATTTTGTAAATTACCTACCGTAAATATATCAAAACTTAATTTTTGATTAGTAACATGCATTGCTAAGAACTTAATTTCATTGATTTTCTCAATATTTAGATTTTCCAGATTTTCAAATAGTTGGATCTCGGCCGAATATTGTCTTATCTTAGCAAACCATGCATCAATGGAATATTTATTCAGCTTTCAGATGATGTATAAATCTCAGTTTCAAAAAATGTACGCTTATGACTGGTTTTATGGTCCACGGTCACATATCTATATATAGTAAATAGTATAATGTATAATAATATATTGTAAAGTTCTTGCAGCTTTCTTATTCAGAGAGTCACTGATACTGTCAATATATAACAAAACCATACAATTTGTTTTTTTATCGGTAAATTTACACTTACGAATGTGAAATTTGCTCAACAGAATAAGTAAATGAATTAAGTAAAAGTACTGTTCCGCGTGGTCAGAATAGTCAGTAAAACCAGAGTATATTTTCCCGTGAGAATGAACAAAACAAAAGGCTTTCCTAAAGGGTTTTAATTAGCTGCGCCCTCACGTGGCAGCCTACACGTAGTACATGCCTATTCAATGCGTCACAAACATTTTACGTGTGACGTAGTCACGCCACGGCAACTTCCGGTGTTTGCAAACCTCTCTTTCTGTTTCATTGAGTTGGTATATTTTTTGTTTACTTTGTTTAATCTGTTTACTTGTGTTTTGTTCTGAATATTCACTATGGAAGAAACGGGTCTGACTTACATAGGGATTCACTGACGAGTTTGAATTTCGTTGCGTTGTTACTCGACGAGTCTGTTTTGAGTCATAAACTAAAGCGTTGCCTCATTTGTTGGACCTTGTATGCGGTCCGACAAGCTTGCTACGCGACTGGAATTTCATTTGTCTGTTTCACTGCTCTCGTAAGTATTACATAATGAACATTTTGCCCAAAAAGAGCTGGCATGTGCGCAATAAGGACAACATTGCGCGCGTGCGCCGTGACGAGGCTCAAGCAGCAGAGGAGCAACGCGAGATTCAGCGGCGAGTGGAACGCGCAGAGCAAGAGGTAACCATAGTAACCCAGCATCCTTTCACTGTTTCTAGGTTAATTTACTACATCCTCATCCCCTCCTGCACTCAGTGACCCCGACCTGACGTATCAAAATTGACCTCACAGCATAGGTTTGAAATATGTAGAATGTGTCACACATATAATGCAGGCTTAAAAGCTATTTGCATTCTGTCTACTTTGCCATTTTAATTTTATCTTATGTCTTTTGAGCTGAGTGTTGGTTTCTGATCTATCCATCCATCCCATAATCCCTCAGGCTCGAACTGAATATTTGAGAAACAAAGCTCGAGCAGCCCTTCACCAGACGGGAAAAGGGACAGAGGATGAAGAGACGGCAGAGACGAGCCGAGGAGCCAGAGAGATAGAACACCTAAATTTATTTCCTCTAGAGGACTCATCTGAAAAGAAAGGAAATGCAGAATACCTCAAAGAGAAGAAGGAAGAGAAGGTGTGACAAAAACGACTAACCTAACACATCCTTACCTACAATTTTAACATTGGACGTCATGCTTTTTATACTGTATGTGGATGGTTTAAAATGGCTATTTTAAAGCTGTTTTGTCATATTTTATTTTAGGAGAAGCAGGAACGTGCTATTGGTCTTTTAGTGTCTCTAGGTCCCGCTCCTGGAACAGAAGTAACTCCCTGGTACCTGAAAGGTGGAAAAGAAAAAGAAGAAGAGACCGACAAGAAAGAGAAAGGCAAAAACAAGACAAGAAGCCTAACTGAAGAGGAGAGAGAAAAGAAAGACAGGAAGCTGAAAGACAGTTTGGATCCTCTTAAGGAAATGAAGAAGGCATTGGCAGTGAAGGACAGGAAGGAGAAAAAGCATAAGAAGAAGGAAAAGAAAGACAGAGGAGAGAAGAGGAGTGGAGAGAGGTGTGAAATAAATTTTCTATTTCTGTCAGAACCAATAAAGCATCTTGCCTGGCTGCACAACAATTTAGTCATACTTCAGATGTCGGTACATTCAGTTGTTTCTTCAAAGTGAAAATATAACTGTGAGTATTTGCAACCAGCAAGAATTTGATGTATAATATGCTGATTTTATTCAAAAATGATTTTTTTTTTCTCATTAATTACTCACCCTCATGTCATTCCAAACCTGTAAGACCGTCGTTTATCTTCATAAATTAAGATATTTTTAAATAAAAAGCCAAGCATGTTCTGACCCTGGATAGATGCAGCGCAACTGACACATTCAAAGTCCGGAAAGGTAGTAAGGACATTGCTAAAATAGTCCAAACAAGTTCACATGTGCATGAGTAGATGCACACTGCAATAGTAACTTGTCAAGTCCGTTTGTCAACCTTTTCATCCTAAAATGATTTTATCCTCTCATGACAGTTCAGTTGAGAGGTTACGGGCTGAGCGACTGCAGAGGGAAGCGGAGGAGAAGAAAAGGACACAGGCTTTACTGGATCAGAGGAGCGGAGGCGGGAAGCAAAAAGAGCAGGAGCGAGAGATGGGGGATAGAGACAGACCATACAACAGCGCCTACTTTCCTGAGTTGGCACGGAAAAGGCAAAGGAGAGACAGAGATCAGTATGGCTTTTATTAGCTTACAAAGGCATTGATTCAGTAAGTCTAGAAATTGTTTTGTGGCTGGACAAGAAATTAGCCACGTGCAAAGTGTGAGGAGCATTTAAAATGACTGATTGCTACCTAAAAGCCTTCGATCTGGCCTCTGGAACACTTTTATTGGCGTCAGATGACTTGGAAAAATATGGACAAACAAGAAAACCTCCTTTTTTGTGTGTGCTCACAGCGCAGGAGCGATTAAGTTGTTGTAAAAATGTCAACTTATGATTTGTAGGATCTGCATCAGAGTTGTTTTGCTGAACAATTCTGAGGCTTCAGCATTAAAATGTGGACAAGGCTTTATTGTGAGACTAAGAACATTTTGTCTTTGCTGCTGATATAAGAGTCCATAAAATATTTTGTCCCCATCTTGTAGAAATACTTAATTATACTTTAATATCGGGCTAATAGCTGGGCTAAACGGCAAAAGGTCCGGTCTATTTTGCTGTTTATATTACATTGCATGTACTGCCCTCTTACTATTTGAGCCCAATATGAAAATCAGATCATATGTACACTACCAGTCAAAAGTATTTAAACAGTAAGATTTTTTATGTTTTTAAAGTTTTTGCTCACCAAGCCTGCATTTATTTGATCTAAAGTACAGCAAAAACAGTAACATTTTAAAATATGTTTTCTATTTAAAAATATTTTAAAATATAATTTATTCCTGTGATTTCAAAGCTGAATTTTTAGCATCATTACTCCAGTCACATGATCCTTTAGCAAGCATTCTAATATTCTGATTTGCTGCTAAAAAACATTTATTATTATTAATGTTTAACATTATAAATGTATTTATCATCATTTTTGATCAGTTTAAAGCATCTTTGCTAAATAAAAGTATTAATTTCTGTAAGTCTGATTTATATACTTATATACTGAAGCTTTTGAATGGTATAGTGTATAATGTTACAAATACGTTTTATTTCAGATAAATGTTGATCTCTGGATCTTTCTATTCATCAAAGAATCCTGAAAAAAATTACTCAACTGCTTTTAATATTGATAGCAGTAATAATAGTAAAAATATTTCTTGAACAGCAAATCAGCATATTAGAATAATTTCTGAAGGATCATGTGATACTGAAGACTGGAGTAATGATGCTGACATTTTAGCTTTGATCAAAGGAATAAATTACAATTTTAAGTACATTAAATAGAAAAACAGTTATTTAAAATAGTAAAAATATTTCAAATTTTCACTGTTTTTGCTGTACTTTGTATCAAATAAATGCAGACTTGGTGAGCAGAAGAGATGAATAGGAAACTCCAGAGTCATACACAAGTTCTTATTAAAATGCAGATCCACCAAAATGCTCTTCATGCCAGAGTCCAGTATCTTTTAAACTTATTTTATTAAATTGTGCTGGTTTTATTTCTCATAGGAAATTATATTACTCTGCAAACACTCCTGATAAAAATTTTAATAGTCAACCCTGAAATCATTTCATATTTTTATATCTAAAGCAAATGTTAAAAACTTGTGATAGGTTTTTAAAATTGCTCTTTCATGCTTTTTCAACTTGTTACTTGTTACATTAAAACGCCCAGGGAAGCTAGCATGGCATTAAGGCATCAAACCACGTAAAGTGTAAAGTTATGACATTTTTTGTTGTATTTTTTATGTGTCAGTTAAGGACAGGTTTATCTGAGCTTTTACCACAACAATATATTTTTGTGAAAAAATGGCGTAGCCATCTCTTCAAACAATTTTATAGAAAATACACGAGTATTTCACAGAAAATGTGAGGAGACTCGAAGTACAGTGCAGAAAATATGTAGACTATTTCAAAACACAGACCAGAATATACATTTTTGTGCAGTATGCATCAGTCACAAATTGTGGAAATCCCATCTAAAGCTGACACTAGAAATACTCACAATACTCAATATAAAGTGCAATTATACATTTTATGAATTAATTCATATGCACTGTTTTAACTCTAAGCTAATATGTTGTGGTGGTGTGGGACATGAAAAAGAATAAAAACGACTGCTAGGAGGATGTGGTTATAAAATTAGTTGGTGTTTAAGCAGTGTTCGAATTGAGGGGGGGCTGGGGGTCCCGGACCTCCCATAAGCATTATGGGATCCCCCATAACACCTAAAAAAAATATGCTTAGGGGGTCCCCTGGTTTTTCAATTTAACTATAATACTTAAAACATAAAACCAGTGTAAATGAAATTAAAAGATTTGATTGGTGTATTAAATTTAGACCTGCTCACGTTAAATCATATTTGTGACCCTTGACCACAAAACCAGTCTTGGGGTCGCTGGGGTATATTTGTAGCAATAGCCAAAAATGCATTGTATGGGTCAAAATTATAGATTTTTCTTTTATGCCAAAAATTATTAGGAAATTAAGTAAAGATCATGTTCCACAAAGATATTTTGTAAATTTCCCACTGTAAATATATCAAAACTTAATTTTTGATTAGTAATATGCATTGCAAAGAACTTAATTTGGAAAACGTTAAAGGCGATTTTCTCAATATTTTGATTTTTTTTGCACCCTCAGATTCCATATACTGAAATATTGTTCTATCCTAACAAACCATACATCAGTGGAAAGCTTATTTATTCAGCTGTTGATGTATAAAGCTCAATTTCGAAAAATTGACACTTATGCCTGGTTTTGTGGTCCAGGGTCACATTTTATTTTTACGCGTTTTTACAGCGTTGCGCATTATAACCAATCATACATTCGTTCCTGAATGAATCAACCGTTTAAATGATTCGGTTCAGTCGCAATGACTCGCTTATTAACAGTGACATGCTGACACCTACTGGCGGTTGTAATTCCACATTTAAGGTACCTTTTCATTTTTTTTTTTAAAATAATTTCAAATATCAGCATTCAACGTTTTAGGATTAAAATATTAAAACATTACTCATGCATTTGTAACTGCAGATTAAATGCAATCATGAAACAGTGCAAATACACCTAAATGCCAATTCAGATGCAGTGTTTGTGTTTCCTCTTTTTTTTTGATAATGATTTTATTTGTGTGGTAACAGCCTAAAATGTCTTATTATTCTAAGTGACTCTATTGATTAAATATAAGAATTTGACGCAAAAGATAATGCACACTTTCAGAATAAAGAATAGCTTTATAAAGGTAAAAAAAATGTCTACAAAAGGTAAAAATCACAAAATATTAATTTTCTTGGCTAGAGATTTAATTTTTCTTTGCTTAGTGATTGTTTGGTACACCTAATTCACTGATCATCGTAAAATAAGCTTTTTATCTTAGAATTAGGTTTTCTCAATGATAACAAGGACAAGAAATATGAATCATATTTATATAACGGGGGTGGGTTGGGTGGGTGGCTCTGATTAGGGGGACCCCCCAAGAGCTTTGACACGATTCGAATACTGTATTTAAGGCATTAATTGGTATTTAAAGGCATCTTTCTGGTGAAAATATTTGGCCTTTTCCAGACCCAGACAGAGATTTGCATGTCATTATCTTGAAGGCTACAGACAATTTCAATGGCACGCTCCGTGCACCTGTCCTCCCAAACGGATCATGTCACCGCTCCGCGGAGGTGGTCCGATTTAGGGGGATTTTGATGCAATGATACCCAAGGCCACGACACGGGGGCGTTGACGTTCTCTCCCGTCTCCTAAACAAACGCTTTTGTTGGCCGGAGCAGCAGGCACCTGAGCGAAGGGCATCGCGTAATCGTTCGATTGCGAGGCAACGTCTAAATCACGCAGCGCGCAGCTCCACAGCGATCATAATAGCGCAAGCTCGGTCGCGTCTGACGTAGAGGGGCTTCTTGGAAGAAAACATAGCTGGACCACTCACATGATACTGACACTCTATATAGGATTGGATATAGAACCAATAGAATGACTTCACTGGTATTTTCTGCCCGTTTTCGACCGATGGGACGCGATGAGGACGGAATAGTAACAGCGCGCTGGTGAGGATGCGGATCGCAGGATTAGGCTGACACAAAAGAGCGTTCACACCGTGTTTAATTGCGGATTAAACGAGGGCATCAGCCTTGCACAACAAGGAGACGGTTCTTTATTAGCGAGGAGCCAGACGCACGACGGGGAAGGTTGACAGCATCGCTCGGATGGTGGTGCCGTGGACCGCGCGACTATGTCACTACAGTGCTGGGTGATTGTTCTGGTGGGGCTGATGTCGTACTTCAACCCGGAGAGAGCTCTGGGAGCCCCGCAGAAGGAAGGTGAGCGCGTCGTTCAGATGGCATGATGTTATTGATGCGCTCGATGGGGGGAGGAGGCGATGAGGCGCTATATGAATAAAGGTGACAGTCCGATGAGAGTGTTTTATATTTCGGGATGTATGGCAACGCTAATTATTATTTCATAACTCAAACATATCTTTTATAATAGCTAAGCTATATATGTGTCCTTTTACTGAGCCCAGGCATCCTGCACTGATGATAATAAAGGTGTCTGGCTGCTCTTCTGGTACGCATGTATGATTCTTCATTGTGGGCCTGCAAAACATCTCTCCTCTATGTAAATTTTACATAGGGGCTTGAGGTAATCATGTTTTTTACATAACGCGATTTTCTCTGAATCATCATATGCCCCTGTTTTAGCTAAAGCTTGCAGAACTGCATCATCTGCGGCGTTTTATTAGGTATGATGCGTTATTTTAGCAGTATCATGAACATAAATGTGCCAACAGGCCCGCGTGTTTATTTGTGCGCTCTCGTATGCAGTATGTGTAACCATATGGTCAAAGAAGGGAACTGCGCACAGGTCCGTGTCTGCCAATGTCTGGCCACTGTTCCTCGAACAATAAAAGGTTATCACATGAATAATAACACCCTTCATGTATTCACACAGCTACCTGCTCATTAGCCTATATATTTCCATAGTTCAAGTGGACGAATTCCGCGGCAGGATCCTCGAATGTAAAACGCGTCTATTGTTAATTGCAACCGTGGCATTTGTGGTAATTATTATGATTTTTAATGTGCATTTACCCGAATTTTTTTTTTTTTTTTTTTGGTCATTGATTACTAGCCTATGCATTCATCTTTAGCAACACAAGTAATTTTCGAGTGTTCTCACATCATGTGATGTTTTGAAATTATAGAAATGTACGATATTCTCTATAAAACCATAGCAAGATAGGCTCCTGATTCGTGAGATATCTATATAAATGCATTTTTATTTGTACATTTTAATAATTATTATATCATAGTGATGTATTATTATGTATTGTTATATGATAATAATATTAATGATAGCAATAATAGTGTTTATTAACAATAATACTACTTTATCATTAAGAAAATATGTGATGATCTTTATCTTCCTGAAAAATGCCATCTATAAGCTTAAAATGAGCACAACCTCAAATGACCTGTACCCTTTCCCCACAGCAGACCTTAATGACTGCTTAGTACTCTGTGACTCTTTTTAAACAGCCTTTCCCAGCCTCAGCCGGGACCGTGTTGTCAGTCCTGATGTGTCCAAAAATGTCTTTGTGGTGCCTATGCTATTTTAGGAAAACCATGGTCCGTCGCCTCTAAAAGTTACATTACTTTTTTGCAAATGATTAAGAAATGATAGTAGCATCTATTTCTCTTCACATTTTTGTATTAATGTTATTTTTATCCTCACTATTTTCAGTGACATTCTACACTCTTAAAAATAAAGCTTCATCATTGGCTTTAGCGGTTCTATAAAGAACCTTGAACATCCATGGAACCTTTTAAATGCAGACAAGGTTCTTTAGATTTTAAAAATGTTCTTTAAAATGGTTCTTTTAGGAACTGTTCACTGAAAGGTCCTTGGGGAACCAAAAATGGTTCTTCTGTGGCATCAGTGCAAAAGCACCAGATTTTATTAGATGATAGTGTTTATTTTCTGATGTAATGCTGAACCTCTAGCAATGGCATGTGTGCTAACATTGATGAATAAACAATGAGGTTTCAAGTCAGCTGAATACATTTTAATTTTAGTGGATATTCAGTCTCGTAATCACAATGCCAAAGGTATTTAACCTCCTTGCCCTCCTCCCCACCTTCTCTTCTCCACAGATGGCTCTCCTAAAACAAACGGCCAAATTGAGGTACAAAATCAAGTATGGCACCTTTCCTTCTGACCCAGCAACCCTGCAGATACAAGAATCTTTTTCAATAATCCAGTCCCTTCCCTTAAAAAAAAGGCCCTTCCCCCCCAAACAAAACTCCAAATACCTTTCCTTCTTCTTCAGTAGTGACGAGTACAAGAAATGTCTTGTATGATGACTCTCTGGTTTCTCTCCTTTGCTTCCCTCAAACCTCAACTCTCAAATCCCTCCCTAAACCCAATCTGAAGGTGATCTATTCTGAGTTCCTCTGCTTTTCTCTGTACTTTCACCCTTTGTGCAATGAAAACACTTCATTGGATTCCTGTGCTATGTTCTGAATGTAACGCTGCCCTTTCAATTTTCCCTGTTAGGAATATATACAAGTTATCTATCTATCTATGTATCTATGGATCAATCCCTTAGTATTCATAAGGCTGGATATGTAAATCTCTGCCCTCTTTTTCCCCTCAGTCTCTCTGTCCCGGGACGGCTCTCTCTCTCCTCCCCCTTATGTGATTATTCTCATCTCCTGCTCTGGGCTGGTCTCTTTTGTTCTGTTGCTTCTCACCTGCCTTTGCTGTAAGAGAGGAGGCGTGGGATTCAATGTAAGTCTCTTTGGTGTGTGTTTTATACATGTGGGTTTATGTGAGTTTTGCATAACGTGGGTGTTACTGATATGAATCAGCATGAAACATACGTTTTCATGTTCATCTGATGGTGTTTAAAGATCTATTTCTTATATATCCCCATCTCCACCTTTCTTTTTCAGGAGTTTGATAATGCGGAAGGGGAAGAATGCTCTGGGGCATCCAGCCCTGTTCCTGAGGACAGTTTGTCCTCCTGTCCATCACTACCAGAGGTCTACACGCTTCCACTGCGGGATAAGAACTGCCCCACTCTACCGAACGGCACAGGTATACTCAATATACACATCTTGCTCCATAACATGTTTATGACATGAAGTGACAATGACACTGTCAATGTACATACATATAACTCTCTTTAACACATTGAATCCTGTTGAATCCCACAGACAGCTCTCAATGTTTCCGAAGGCACACTCTCAACTACTTGCAAGAGATTGGAAATGGCTGGTTTGGAAAGGTAGAGACATTTAAATGAAAAAAATCTCAGGAATTGTAATTAACACTAATGGAAACCCTTGCTGGTGGGGGTACCTAAGAAAGCTGAAAGGTGTATTATTATAATTTTATATAGAAAATTTCTTTATGTATGCTGTTTCAGGTGATCATAAAACTGTAAGTAATTATTGTGTTTTTCTTTAATTTAAAGGGATAGTTCACCAAAAATGAAAAGTCTGTCATTAATTACTCACCCTTATGTCGTTCCAAACCCGTAAGACCTTCGTTCATCTGCGGAACACAGATTAAGATATATTTGATTAAATCTGAGATCTGACACATTCAAAGCCCAGAAAAGTAGTAAGGACATTGTTAAAATAGTCCATGTGACATCAGTGGTTCAACCTTAATTTTTAATGCATGCCTTTAAGACTGACACAGAAGAGAAGTAGTTGTTGAATAAAAGTCGTTAGTTTCCTAAAAATAAAAAGTGTTTTTGTAGCTTTATAAAATTACAATTGAACCACTGTTGTTACATGAGTTATTTGGAACAACATGTGGATGAAGAATTAATGACAGAATTTTCATTTTTGGATGAACTACCCCTTCAAATGCACTTGAAACTTTGAGGCTTCTGAATCAGTGTTTCATAGTCTAAATATCTGTGAAATTGATCATTCTACACAAGCAAGTATTACATCTCTGATCTTAAACACTTAAAATGTGGCATTTCAGGCCACGGTCTCATTTTCAGCTGCTTAAAGATCACTCTTTCTTACTTGATGACCATCTATAATTACACTGACCTGAATTTGTAGTCTGTTTGACATGTATGGGTTGCCCTGGTCTGTATGTCCTCACTGCATACTTCTGCACATATTTTTAGTTCCATTCTACACACTCTCTTTCATTTCTTCTTTTTCATTTGTAGAGATATGTTTTGTTTTTTGTTTTTTTGGTAAAACTGTTTGACCTGTCTTTGGTAGGTAATCCTCGCTGAAGTGCTGTGTGACTGCAGTTCCTATCAGGCTGTGGTGAAGGAGTTGAGGGTCAGTGCTAGTCCTCTGGAACAGCGGAAGTTCTTGGCAGAGTCTGAGCCATACAGGTCAGACAAACTGGGTTGCTCTGGCTGGCATTATGTCTTGCTGATTGTTGTCTTTTCCTAGTTAGTGTGTGTGTGTGTGTGTTTTTTGTTTTTTTTTTGTAATTATATTAGTGGAAATTTCAGCTGATTTTTTTTTTTTATTGAGGCTATTATTCCCCACTTATCTAGCACTCACATTGCTCATACAAGCAATGAATTACCTTATTTTTCTGCTTGTTTATTTGCATTACAATGGCTTGTGATGGCTAGGAATGTTTCATATGAACACTGGACATATATGCAGTTGAGGTCAATAGTTTGCATCCCCTTTTCAGAATCATTAAAAATGTTAATTATTTGACCAAAATAAGAGGAATCATACAAAATACATGTTATTGTTTATTTAGTACTGACCTGAATAAGATATTTCACATATAAGATGTTTACATATAATCCACAAGAGAAAATAATAGTTGAATTTATAAAAATGATCCAGTTCAAAAGTTTACACCCCCTTGATTCTTAATACTGTGTTCCTACCTGAATGATCCACAGCTGTGTTTTTTTTTTTAGTGATAGTTGTTGATTAGTCTCTTGTTCATCCTGAACAGTTAAACTGTCTGCTGTTCTTCAGAAAAATCCTTCAGGTCCCACAAATTCTTTGGTTTTCCAGCATTTGTGTGTATTTGAACTTTTTCCAACAATGACTGTATGATTTTGAGATCCATCTTTTCACACTGAGGAGAACTGAGGGACTCATATGCAACTATTACAGAAGGTTTAAACACTCACTGATGCTCCAGAAGGAAACAAGATGCATTAAGAGCTGGGGGGTGAAAACTTTTTGAATTTGAAGATCAGGGTAAATTTAACTTATTTTGTCTACTAGGAAACATGTACCTATCTTTGTAGCTTTTGAAGGGCAGTACTAAATAAAAAAATATGATATTTAGGCCAAATAAGAAAAATCTCCATTCTGTTCAAAAGTTTTCACCGCCCCCAACCCCCAACCCCCACCCCCGCCCTTCTCTTACTGCATTGTTTTTCCTTCTGACGCATCAGTTAGCGTTTGAAAATTCAGTAATAGTTGCATATGAGTCCCTCCGTTGTCCTCAAAGTGAAAAGATTGATCTCCAAAACATACAGTCATTGTTGAAAAGGGTTCAAATACACAAAAATGCTGGGAAACCAAATAATTTGTGGGACCTGAAGGATTTTTCTGAAGAACAACAGGCAGTTTACCTGTTCAGGACAAACAAGGGATTCATGAACGACTATCACTAAACAAAAAAACAAAGATGTGGATTATTCAGGTAACAACACAGTATTAAGAATCAAGGGGATGTAAACTTTTGAACCGGGTCATTTTTATAAATTTAACTATTATTTTCTCTTGTGGTCATTTTGTATGATGTAAAATTATTAACATTTTTAATGATTCTGAAAGGGGATGCAAACTTTTGACCTCAACTGTATATACATACACACAAGGTGTGTATGGGACTTGATTGGCTCAGGAATGCTGAAAAACATTATGGATCTGTTTTGTTTAATTACATTTGCCATCTCCGTTTCTGTGCTCCCTCTCACCCTGTATAAAGTATGTTTACACGAACATTGACAACACAGCTAATCTTTATTGATTTGCTTTTCTCACCTCACAGAAGTCTTCAGCATCCAAATATTCTGCAGTGTTTGGGCCAATGCAGTGAGAGTGTTCCTTTTCTCCTGGTCATGGAGTTTTGCCAACTGGTGAGAACCCAAATTTGGACAGTGAGACCATTTTTAGAGAAAAAACTTTTGTAGAGAAAGCAATTACTGCTTTGGATGATGTGTTTGTCTATTGTGGGTAGTTCAGGGAAATTTAGTCAATGGGTTTCATTCATGAGACACTGGTGCATTCAGTTAATTGAAGCAATTTATGTAAGAATGGATTTATGATGTATTGGATTAGATTCTGAATTAATTATGAGTGTTTCATGAACAAGGCACATTGTGCACTCAAGGGACTGGAATAAATTTAAATATACCAGTTCATTATGTAATCATCAAATTGTCTTTGCACTTTTAATTAGGCATTTGATCCTATTTTCTGTATCAAATAATTTTCTGGATTTTCATTTTTTTTTGTGTCTGTATCTACAGGGTGACCTGAAGAGGTATTTAAGAGCTCAGAGGAAGTCTGATGGGATGACCCCTGACCTGTTAAACAGAGACCTCTTGACCTTACAACGAATGGCATATGAGATCACCTCAGGTCTCTTGCATCTCCATGAGAACAATTACATTCACAGGTAAGAGTGGTGAAATATTTAACTTCAGGATCATGTGACTGACAAGATATCAAAAATGATGATACTGTTCTCTATTTGTCTGTTTTTCTCCAGTGATTTGGCACTGAGGAACTGCCTCCTCACTTCAGATCTTACGGTTCGGATCGGAGACTATGGCCTCTCGCACAATCAATATAAGGTACTTAAACAATTACCAAACATCATTCCACTTCAAATAGACTTTATAGAGCAGGACCTCAATCGATCTGGTGTCTTAAGTTGTTTTAGGATAGAGGGTTTTTTCTGTTCACCAGAGATGGTGATTTGTCAGCATTCAAAATATTTCATATTGCGTAATCAGCATATAGATGCAAAATGGTTTTGGAGCCCCTTAGCCTCTTTTTTGAATCTTTGATAATGTGGTTGTCCATATTTTACACAAACAGGAGGATTACTATCTAACCCCAGACAAACTGTGGATACCTCTCCGCTGGATTGCCCCTGAACTTCTGGAGGAGTTTCGCGGGAATCTGATTGTCACTGATCAAACCAAAACCAGCAATGTGTGGTATGGAAAATTATAGACAAATGTATTTATAATGGAATGGAAGAGTCTAATAATAGCACAGAAGTAAAAAATAACAATCATGGAGTTAACTTTTTATTTCTTAATACAAACCCCTTAATGAACTTAATGGGAAAATAAGAGAAAATAATAATTGAATTTATAAAAATGACCCTGTTCAAAAGTGTACATACACTTAATTCTTAATAATGTGTTGTTACCTGAATTATCCACAGCTGCATTTTTTTATTTTTTTTTTGTTTAGTGATAGTTGTTCATGAGTTCCTTCTTTGTCCTGAACAGTTAAACTGCCTGCTGTTCTTCGGAAAAATCCTTCAGGTCCCACAAATTATTTGTTTTTTCAGCATTTTTGTGTATTTGAACTCTTTCCAAAAATGACTATATGATTTTAAGATCCATTTCTTCACACTGAGGACAACTGAGGGACTCATATGCAACTATTACAGAAGGTTCAAACACTCACTGATGCACCAGAAGGAAACACAAAGCATTAAGAGCTTGGATTGTAAACTTCTGAACAGAATGAAGATGTGTACATTTTTCTTATTTTGCCTAAATATCATATTTTTTTCACACAAAAATGCTGAAAAACCAAAGAATTTGTGGGACTTAAAGTATTTCTCTGAAGAGCAGCAGGCAGTTGTTCAAGACAAACAAGAGACTCATGAACAACTATCACTAAACAAAAAACACAGCTGTGGCTCATTCAGGTAACAACACAGTACTTAGAATCAAGTGTATGTAAACTTTTGAACGGGGCTAATTTTTATAAATCAACTATTATTTTCTCTTGTGCACTATATGTAAACGTCTTTTATGTGAAATATCTTTTTCAGGTCAGTACTAAATAAAAAAAAAAACATGCATTTTGTATGATCTCTCTAATTTTGGTAAAATAAGTAACATTTTCCAGATTCTGCAAGATGTGTGTAAACTTTTGACTTCAGTTGTATACTTTTTCCCTTTATATCACAACTGACAGGTCTCTGGGTGTTGTGATATGGGAGCTGTTTGAATTTGGGGCTCAGCCACACAGACACCTGAGCGATGAAGAAGTTCTCACCTTTGTCATCAGGGAGCGACAGATCACTCTGGCTCAACCCCGCCTCAAACTTGCTCATGCAGACTATTGGTCAGTATTTTAAATAGCTAAAATTAAGATGAAACTGTATCAGCACGTAGATGCAGATATAGAACCCAGATTCAACTACAAAATGTTTTACACTGCCAGAAATAATCTTTAATGGATCAATGGATCAATGGAAGATTTTTTTCTGAACGTCTTAACTGGAAGATGGAACAAAAATGAAACAGGATTTATAATCTAAATAAAGCAAAATATGTAGTAAATAATGTCATACTAATATGTGAACTCTACTTTCGTATATTCCGTTAGGTACGAGGTCATGCAGTCTTGCTGGCTACCTCCATCCCAGCGGCCAACGGTCAACAAAGTCTTCCTCCTTCTCTCCTCTCTCCTTGCCGCAGAGCAAGGAAGTCGGAAGAGTTCTAGAAGGGATGAGGATGAGGAGGATTATGATGAAGACAGTGGAGAAGAAAGGAGAAGAGAGAGTGACGAGTCATTCGAAAGGCGATGGGATGCCCTCCGACCCCCAGCTTTTCAGTCAGCTGCACACAAGCTTATGAGGGAGAGAGAATATGGGAGGGAGGATGGCTGCCTCAGAGAAAACGGAAACTCCTTTCCTCTTTTAGACCCCGTGGACAATATGATCACTCCTACATCTGAGCTAGATGACATCCTTACTGTAACAGAGACCAGCAAAGGGTTAAACTTTGAATACTTCTGGGAAAAGGCCCATGGCAGGAGAGGGTACAAGCCACTTCCTCCACCTCAACCAATACCAACACCCAACTCTGGCCACAGGCAAACCTTGGACACACCCACCGTTGTCCCCGTGATCAGTGCCCGCAGCCCTTCACTGGCCAGCGAATATTACATTCGCCTAGAAGAGCATACTCCCCAGGATAAGTCCCCTAGTCTAGGAAAAGGGCGCTCGTTTAAAAAAAATTCAGGGTGTCCTGGAGATCTGGAGCTGGTTGAGCTTCAAACAGGGAGTACTGGAAAAGACAGGCCATGCTTCAGTCAGCAAGATGGCTTTGCGAGAGGCACCTCTCAGACTGTCAGATCCAGTGAGGTAAAGGTTATGGTTCCAAACACTGGCTTGGTTGAGTTCAGTAAGGAGAGCTGCAACCGAGTGACGGATTACGCTGTTATAGACATCGGAGAAGCAAACCAAAAGTCACTTGGTCCTCAAGCGCCCATCCTCCCGCCTAAACCTCGTTCAATGTCCATGTCTTCTGGCAGCCATCTACACTCACGTCCCCTGCCTGCTCCTCCGCTAGGTTACGCAAGAACATACGGGTTAGACATCTACCCTGGATCTTCGTTCCCAACGGGCAAAGTTGAGACCTCTGATTCTTTACTAATGAGTTCACTGTCCAAAGCCAATTTTGACCATTTGGGCTTAAATCGCACTCATCAGACACTTCCCCCATCTCCATCACTGTCTCCTTCCATTCCACCATCTTCTGGTAGCCACTCCATGTTCCTCCCACCTCAGACCTGTCCTCCACCTCTCCCTCCTCACTATAGACTCCAGAAGGGTCAAAATTACTCTTCAGATACATATTCTAGATACAATGCAATGCACTTACAAAGAGACCCACTAAGCTGTGACCATACTGATGGGAGAAATGCTGACAGGGGCATGACACGGTCTCAGTCTTTGTATAATTCAAGAGATGGTCCAAAGACGTACTCTGTGGACAATGATTCCTGCACCAGAATGACTCGATCCCAGTCCACAATTCCAAAAATTGAGAGAACGTCATCCTCAAGTCCGGAATTCTCAAGGGATGATGATGATGACGATGATGATTCACCTTTCATGTCACCACAGAGATCCACAAGTGGAACAACTATTCAGCACGCCAACCTGGCTGATGAACCAGACCCAGCCACGTCGGAGCTTTTCTCAAGGGGAATGAAGCGAACACAATCCCGCCTTGCCACCATCCTGCCGGCCATATGGAGAGAAGATGCAGTCATGCAACGTGAACGAGTTGCAGCCGCTAGGAAATCTCCCATACACTTGTTTCTGACTGAGATATCCAATGACTCCGTGGACATGAAAGATGGAGAAAGCACATGGGCACGAGAAAGCGATGGAAGGAAAGACAAAGGAATGCGGAGATCCCAGTCTCTTCTCTCAGAACTTGACTCGTCCTCACAGGCTTGGGCCTCAGACAAAGATTTCCTGCCTGGGTATGAAGGCAGTGCCAAAAAGAGAGATTTGTTCCTTACGGAGATTGAGACATCTGTGTCAGATTGTGAGGATGCATATGATGGCGAAGGTGGCACCCCAGTTTCCAGATTTGGAACTACTCCTCATCCTTTTGCACATCCCTCAGATTTGCCAGCATATGCAGAAGCTGAAGAGGCTTTTTCATCAGGGATGAAGAAGTCTCATTCCCTGCTCTCTGAAATCTCCAATGAAAGTGTTGAACCTGAGCTGAAGAAAGGGGAAATGACAAGAGAGGAATTCCTGAAGGAGATTCAATCTGCTGAAACATTTCTAACTGAAATCATTACAAGGCAACGCAAAATGGAGGAGAGTGTTTCACCTGCTCCTTTGTCTCCTGAGTATGAGTCAATATGCATTGACCCAGAATCGTCTCAGACAATACAGTTTGAATCAGAAAGAGCAAGAGCAGGAAAGCAGCCAGGTGACACCAAAGAAGCAATTTATGCTCAAGTTACCAAGCGGGCAAAAAGAAGTGAAATAAAAGTCGCTATGCGCCCAGAAATTCCAGTACTTCAGATTGCATCTGAGTTGCAAAATCTTGAATCAGCTCAGAAATTAACTCCAGTCAGCCACTTTTCACCTGGAATACAGCTAGAGAAGAATTCCTTTAATGATTTTCTTCCCTCAGAAGTAATGCCTAAAAATGGGCCTCTGTTGGAGCAGATATCTCCCATTATAAAAGAGAAACAAAATTCTCAAGAGTCTCATAATCAGCATGATTGTGTAAGTGAAGGTCCAGTAGAACCCAGCAATATGCACAGTGGTTCAGTGAATTGTGACAAAAATCTAATCACTGATGATATGCAAACTGGAAGTGTAAGTGAAAATTATTTGAAGGGCATGTTTGTTAAGGCCAAAGAACTAATGCAGGAAAACGATCACAGTGTGTCAACTGGCATCGAGGTGAGGACATCAAATGCAACATTTAAAGAAAATGTACACAATGAGAAACTGCCAGAACATCCAAACCAGATGCCAAATGAATCGACTTTCTTTGATCCTTCACAAAACAGTAATTTAGTTTGTGGCACAAAGGAGAGGGAATACAGTTCAGATGTGAGTCAAGACTGCCCCACTGCCAACTTGCAAATGGAGACATCATCTAAATCCCTTGAACAAACCACTTTACCTGACAAGGACACTAGTTCAAGAACAGAGTGTCATGAAAAAGACATGGAAATGGCAAAAGAGCAAATACTTCCAAGTGACTCTTCACTCTCCTTGAATGAATCAAGTACAGATGTGTTCCACTCGCCTATGGTGCATGAACCCAACTCTGACCAGTCACTTTCCACAATGACCCCCTCAGATTCTGTCTTGTCACCTTTGACCTCTAGTTCGCTGGAATGCCTCACACCTGGAGACTCCTGGTTGGGTGGAGGAAGCAGTGGATGGAGAGCCCTGGGAACGGAAACACCACACCGGGATTCGGCCTACTTCTCCGACAGTGACTTGGATGGTGGAGAGGGTTTAGGCAGAAGAGGCACCGATGTACTTGGCCCTTCTCGTCCAGGTGGCGCTCGAACAGGAGAGCGAGGAATATTGATGGGAATTGAGGAAAAGATTGAGGATGAAGGACTACTGGAGAATTTAGAAAAGCAAGTGGAGATGAAACAAGACATGCAGGAATTGTGGGGTTCGAATGAGAGAGCTGATACAGAGAAGGGTCTCATACAAGGTGCTGTCATTTCAGGAGTTTCTCAGAGCGAATGCAATGCCGAATTTATTGCCAGGTTGTTCTCTAATGGAGAGGATGAGCCAAACAAGGGAGTTCCATTTAGCAACAGCTCTTTTAACATACAAAACTCCTCTCTAGTTAAAAATAGTGAGCTGGTCATGTCTCACACATTTTCAAAAGAAAGAATGTGTCAGGATTCAGGTGCTACAGATCTTAGACTGCTCACTGACATAGTCTCAGAACCTCAGAAACCCATTTCTGGACCAGTTTGTCAAGAAGAACTCATTGAACATTGTTCATATTTGCAAACAGCAAAGTATAAAGAGGCACGCTGTACATCACCTGAATTCCCAACTGATGACCAGTCATCAGACAAAAGTAAATCCAGGCTATCACGGTTTTACAGCTTACAGTCTGATTATTCTAAATGCATCATCAGCCCTGAGCTAAACCCAAAGCTCAGCAATGATGACACCAAATGCGGCCTGACCCAGTTCATCTGGTCTGAGACGAAAGCTGAACAACCTACAGAAGGGGAAAAGAGTAAGCTTGATATCCAAGACACAGATGCAAATGAACTAGGTTTGAGAAACCTTACATATTCAGAAGAGAGTGAGGATGAACAGGCAAAGGAGAAGTCTGAAAGTCAGCTAACGGTTGGGGAACTCTGCTTCACAATCAAGGAATCCCCCCAAAATGCTGCAGACGAGAATGCCAGCAGTATGGAGATCTCAAAAGATGAACGCTCTGATGAATATGGCAGAGGTGCCTCAATAGGTCTTGAACTGAAGGAGAAGGAGTTGTGGAGTGCCCTTGAGGAAGATTACAGCACAGAGGAGACTATGAGAGGAGAATTTAACTGCCAATCATTTCAGCAAGGAGAACTTCACCTTTGGCCTGTAGAAAATGACCAGTGGGCTGCAGCCGAAGCTCGGACACCAGAAGCAGGGCTTGGATCAGAGCTCTTCCCAAGTTTTGGGAAAAAGGCCTGGGGAGAGGAGGAACACTTAGTGGTGAGTCATGAATTTTGGGAATCTGAAGCAAACGATGAGCTCGCAGATAGTGAGTCTCATCCCTCTACTCAGAGAATATGTGAAGATGCATTTAATGATGAGAAGCTAGGACAAGCTGATTACCCACCATCTGAGAGATTGACCCTTTCTATTGAAGCTCAGGATGCACTTGTAGAAAGGCTCGACTTTCAGCAAGAGGAGAACATGGAAAATCCAGACATGGAGAATGGAGCACTAGAGCATTATACTAGCAATATAAAAATGGAAGTTGAAAATCTGGAGAACCCAGAGCTGGAGGCATCTGTACAACACAGACCTGTTGAGGTGGTGATTGATACCCAGAATCCTGAGACATGTTTACAACATTGTGTGGGAGGTGAATTGTTTGGGGATAAAGATAATAAAGAGTTTGACAGTCACGAAAACATAGTGGGTGTAAGAGGTTGTGTGACTCACTCGCCCTCGTTTTCTAATACAAATGCTTCAACTGATGAGTTGGAGCCTCTACAATACCACAAAGAATCTCTTTCTAGTCATGATGTTTCTAACAATGTACAAAGGGACCAAACTGAAGCCACATGGGCACCCAAGACTGAAGCAAGCAAAATGTTGGTTGCAGCCCTTGAAGACCATCAAACCTGCACAATAGATATGTCAAATGCAACCACTGACTTAGCTGACAGTTCTCACATCATTTCAGTGTATCCAGAGTGTCTCAGTACAGAAACCGTTAGACATAACGTTGACAGTAATCACTGCTCTGCCACCATCAGTGATGTGTTTTTTGAAAAAGAAAGATCAGATTCTCCATCTTGTCCAAGTCTTACCATTAGCACCGATCCAGAGCCATGCAAGATTCATAGTAGCAACGTTCAGTGTTCAACCCCTGCACTGATTTCAATGGAGCTTTCTGAATGTGCTGCTTCCCCACATGTGGAGGGCCCAAGTAGTTTCCCGAATACAGTACACCACATAGAAATCAAGACCAGTTCAAGTCTGTTCTGTGCTGCGGATCAAACATCCACTAAAGGACATGAAGAGCCGCTTGACTGTTCTGATGATGTTAACTGTTTAGATCAGTCTCTTGAAGAACTTGCCACCAGTACCACCACTCACAGCAAAGGCATCACTGCAAACCTGGGACAAAAACTGCACACATCTCTTGTGCAAGAAAACCACATTCACCCAGAATCAAATGCTGTGGATGACAGAAATAGCCTGTCCCAGAAAGCGGCCCATCCACCTCTCTCCCAGTGTTCTCTGAACTCCATCCCTGAGTTGTTGATCTCTGAGTGGAAGGACTTGGATGAGGAGCCTCTGGAGGATTTTGAAAAACTGGAGCAACTGTGCTGCATTTCTGGGGATGAAGAGACCCTTGGAGATTTGTTTTTAGGAAACTTAGATCTGCTTGAATCTTTGAAGAGAAATCCAGAGCAAAGAACGTGCGGTGCCGGTGGCATAATAAACCAGCATGACTCAGCAGATGCAGAGGGAAAGACGAGAGTAGAGCTCAAAGAGGAAGTTGACGGGATATCCAAAAGTACCACTGCTGTCTTGAAACAGTCAGAGCAGTATGAAAACATTTCTCCAAATTTCCCAGGAGAAGCTCAGCAGTCGAGGGAGAAAAGAACGGGGAAGCACGTGCCAACGCCTCTCTCACCATGCAATTCTACAGATGGTTCCAAAGGGCAGAGGTCACTCTCAAAAATGCAGGCAAAAAATGGACTGATGATGCAGGTGAATACAAATGACTATGACCTGTACTCTGTTGATGCTCTGCTATTTCTGAAACATTCTGTCTTTTTTTAGGTTTGTGAGGAAAGGCTTCAGTACTCTCTCAGTGAAAATGTTAAAACCAATGTCCTGTGGGGGTCTACAGTTAGTGACAGCGTGATTCTGCACCCTTGGGGAGCCTCTACCACTGCGTCCTCTGAAGAAAATGTTGCAAGCAAGGATTTCCAAGAAAATGAGAGGTGTGGTTATGCTCCAGAAATACTACAAAAATAGATGAAGTGCTGAATAAAACAGAGCAATATTCCAAGAGAGAGGTCAAATAATATCTCTCTATTCTAGAGATGATGAATCATAATCAGAAATTCTGTATTTAAACTATTAGTTCACTTCCTCAATTATAATTTCCTCATAATTTACTTGCCCCTATTTCACCCAGAATGTTCAAGTCTTTCCTTCTTCAGTCGAAAAGAAATTAAGGTTTTTGAGGAAAACATTCCAGGATTTTTCTCAATGTAGTGGACTTCAATGGTGGCCAGTGGGTTGAAAGGAAAGGAAAGGACGTGACGCCAAGTATGGTGACCCATACTTGGAATTTAACCCCAAGTGCACACACACACCGTGAACACACAGCCGGAGCAGTGGGCAGCCGTATCGCTATCGCTGCGGCGCCCGGGGAGCAGTTGGGGGTTCGGTGCCTTGCTCAAGGGACTCACCTCAGTCATGGTATTGAGGGTGGAAAGGGGGCTGGTTATTCACTCCACCCACCTTCAATCCCTGCCGGGCCTGGGATTTGAACCTGCAACTTTTCGGTTACAAGCCCGACTCCCTAACCATTAGGCCACGGCTGCCCTCAAATTATATACTTTTTAACCATGAGTGCTCGTCTTGCACTAGCTCTGCAATGCATGTGTGCGTCTTCATGCATTACGTAATCACATTAGAAAGGTCACGCGTTCAACTTCAAAAATGTCCTGCATTTTGTTTGGAAACACTAGATCAGTACTTTCATATATTGCATGAGTTCAAGCATTTGTGCATTTGTGGTTAAAAAGTATATACATTTTTAATTTTTTTTTTAAATGACTGATTCACTAGATAACACCCTTATTCCTTGGCTGGGATCATATAGAGCCCTGTGAAGCTGCATTGAAACTGCAGTTTGAACCTTCAACCCATTGGCCACCATTGAAGTCCATTATATGGAGAAAAACCCTGAAATGTTTTCCCCAAAAACCTTAATTTCTTCTCGGCTGACAAAAGAAAGACATGAACATCTTGGATGACATGGGGGTGAGTAAATTATCAGGAATTTTTTATTTTGTTGGACGTGAACTAATCCTTTAATGTGATGTCATCATGACCTTTAATGAAACCACAGTCTTTGCTTTCAAATTTATTTCAGCTGAATGCATTTCTTGGTTAAAGAAGGTAAAAACCAGACTTTATCTTAGTGTAAATGATTTATCTTAGCAGCAAGGAGGAGACACCACCCTCCTCTCCCTCTGTGTCTCTGAGTGAATCTGCTGAAGTGCAGACAGAAGGATTGATTGTGCTTGAACAGCCTGAGGTTACACCTTCACTGCCAGCTGCAAATCAAGCTATGAAAGGTACTGTCAACTGAAAGCACTCAACATATTCATTTGGATTTGTTAGCATCAGTTGTATATTTTATGCTATTTTAAAAAGCTGTACAGTCGTGATTATTTTTTGGCAAATGAACCAAAACTGAAAACCAAAGAACTTGAAAAGGTTAATATTTTAACGATTATTAAATTTTTTTAAATTGAACAATTTGGCTAATCTTGTCACATGAGTCTCTAAATCATTATAAGAGGTTGATAGCTAGTAGAAATATTTTTTTTAACAATCGCTCTCTCTCTTTCTCTTCATATATATATATATATATATATATATATATATATATACACCACCACAATATTTTCTTTTATGGTCATCATTCATCTCTACATCTGTACCATCATCCCATTTCAGCTAAGCTGGCCCGTCTCTCCTTATCCCTCCCTCCGCTCGCTCTCTCTCTTCCTCTCTCGCCAAATGCCAAAGGAGGATTCTGGGAAGGGGGAGAGCACAGAGGGGGAAGGAGGAGGGTTGCTTCAACAGGTAGCGATCCAGATGAAGATGAAGAAGAGGAACAGGAGGATGAGTCTCCCAGGCGCGTCATCGTTGTCACGGAGACAGATGTTGACAAGAGAGTGGGTTTGCGTAGCTTGTTGAAATCACCAAAGGAGCCCGTGGACAAAGAGAACCGTGACCGTGGGAGGAACGTGTCATTTTTTGATGATGTCACCGTCTATCTTTTCGATCAGGTATGTCAAGGGTGTTTACACAGAAAAGCATCATCAAGTACCTTCAGCTGCAAGGTTTCACATTGTTAAACATGGTCTGTTCCTGCCAGGAAACTCCGACCAATGAACTGAGCTCTGGATCCAATAGTTCATCTCCACATGGAAAACCCCCTAACACTGATGGTTTTAGTAAGTGTATTCCGCAGAAGATATGTTAAATTGGACTTGATTTGCATAATGCAAATCACGTACACTACCAGTCAAAAGTTTGTGAACAGTATGGTTTTTAATGTTTTTTTAAAAAAAGTCTCTTCTGCTCACCAAGCCTGCATTTATTTGTAAAATTTTGAAATATTTTGCTTTCTTTTTGAATATATTTTAAAATGTAATTTATTTCTGTGATTTCAAAGCTGAATTTTTAGCATAATTAATCCAGTCACATTATCCTTCAGAAATCATTCTAATATTCTGATTTGGTGCTTAAAAACATGACTTCTATTATTATTATTATGTTGAAAACAGCTGAGTAGAATTTTTTCAGGTTTCTTTGATGAATAGAAAGCTCAGAAGAACAGCATTTATCTGAAATAGAAATCTTTTGTAACATTATAAATGTCTTTATCATCACTTTTGACCAGTTTAAAGCATCCTTGCTAAATAAAAGTATACATTCCTATAATGTCTTTCCCAAAAAAGACTTTGTATTTCAGATAAATGCTGATCTTTAAATCTTTTTATTTATCAAAGAATCTGGAAAAACGGAGTAACGATGCTGAAAATTTAACTTTGATTACAGGAAAAAATGACATTTTAAAATACATTCAAATAGAAAGCAGTTATTTTAAATAGTAAAAAACAAAAATTCTATATATTATTATAATAGAAAATTCTTTAAAAACATTACAAATCTTACTGTTCAAAAACTTTTGACTGGTAGTGTATGATCACATTATTTACTTATTTTTTTCAGGATCAGGCAGCCACAAGGCATCGAAAAGTAAAGACCATGCAGTGAAGCCAAGATCTCCAACCGGAGTAACTTCCGGCTCATCATCAAGGTTTACAGTGAGCCCTGCTGATGACCCACATCTAGTGTGACACACTACTGTTCCCCAAACACCTGGACAAAATGTACCCCCCCTGGAGTGATTGAGTGGCCCCCATTGTCATCGGTAACTATGACGACTCCTGGAGGTTATTTTTATAACTGCAAGAAAAAGAAGGACTCCCGTTTCAAAAGGCTGGAGGCAGTCCAGGTTTTACTCACTGCAGCAGCTGGAGTGGTAAATCCACACATAGAAAGTACCTTCCAAACAGTCCCAAATCCTTGGAGTTATGTAAAATCTGACATGTACTTTTCGGCTATGCAATGGGAGTCTTATTATGTACCAGCTTAACTGTTCTATTTTCATGGCTTCTTGAAGTACGTTTGTATTTTATTCCCCTTAAATGAAGGGGGCGCACTTTCTCTGACCAGTACCTGTCTATTTGTGAGCTTAGACATATTGACATTGTAAATTTGTTCTCATTGCAGTCAGACATTCTTGTAGTTTGTGGTTGAGGAGGGAACCGTCTCTTTCTAGATCACAGCAGTGCAGTTCTCATTTAGCATTTGTACAAACTGAAAATGAAATCGCAACAGAATACAAACTCATTTTAAAACCATTTATTTTAAATGTATTCTTAGAATGCACGAAAAAATACAACTGCAACTAACTGTTATGTTTTATACTGTATTTTTTATTGCAAATGTTATTTATTTCTGTATCTAATTTGTTTACTTATTTATTCTGCGTTAGTTTTTTATTTAAATATGTTTGTCTGTTGGCCTAATTCACTTTATAAGTTTAGGTATACTGTATATTTACTTTGTATCAAATTATTTTGGATTTACGGCGTTTGCCGTTTCATCCTATCGATAACCGCCTCAACAAGCATATATCTTTGCATAGGTACAAACACTTTGAAATGTTTTCTCTAATTTAGCTATTTCTAGATGTCAGTCTGTATCTAGTTGTCCTATGATGTGTCTCTACGCAGGTGTTATTTTCTAATAATGTATTTGACATTAGCTTTTCCTTTATTTATTTTGAAGCAGTAATTATTGCTTGGCATGAAAAAAAAGAGAAATCAGCATACATAATTATTAATTGACTTATTCATTCATTTTTAGTTTTCAATCTTATCGTTCATGCAAATGTCTGAGGTAATCCAGATCATTACATCACGTTCAGCATCTGTTTCATTTAGAGGTTTCATAATATGCTGAGAAGCTGAGGGAGTGAAAATAACATGGAAACTGTGAAACATTTATTGAACTGTTTGATGACAATAAATTGTTCTGTCTTATAATATCTTCTGTGTCACATTTTACTTTACTTTAACTTTTTTGTAATATTATTTTAGTGCATTTATACAGCTTAAACTGGCATAAAATAAAGCTAAGTATTATGAAATGTGACCCTGGACCACAAAACCAGTCATAAGTCGCACGGGTATATTTGTAGCAATAACCAACAATACATTGTATGTTTCAAAATTATTAAGCAAGAACATTTCCATGACATTTTGTACATTTCCTACCATAAATATATTAAAACTTACTTTCTGATTAGTAATATGCATTGCTAAGAACTTCATTTGCACAACTTTAAAGGCGATTTTCTCAATATTTAGATTTTTTATTTTGCAGACTTTAGATTCCAGATTTTCAGATGGTTGTATCTCGGCCAAATATTGTCCTAACAAACCATACATCAGTGGAACGCTTATTTATTCAGCTCTCTTTTCTTATATTAAAATTTTATTTTAAATTGACCCTTATGACTGGTTTTGTGGTCCAGGGTCACAAATAGTACTCCTTCGCAAACTCCACAATACTACACTGGTGTCTCATGAAGCACAAATGTTTATGTTTGTTTAACCTGTTATCTAACAGAAAACTAATAAAATCATTCAAAAACAATTAAATATTGAAATATTGTAATTATATAAATTTTATTAGCTTTGTTACATGCAACCCTGCTACCTTACGATATTATCTCAATAAAAAAGTGACAAAAAAATCATAAAAATGTGTCACGATGACAAATTTCCGAAATTCCTAACCATGCCTACTCATTCAGTATATTTTGTTTACTGCTAGAAAATTACGAGGTTACACAAATTATGGGTCTAAAATGTATTTTTACAAGTCCTAATGTTGTTGTCATAGAAAATAAACATCTGTCTATCAAATTGTGCATTTTTCATGCGTTCGTTCCTGAACACATTTCCCAGAAGCCTTTGCTGTACAACAAGTGACGCATTTAACCTGCGACTTCAGCGCTCTGTTTGGTGCTGTGCGTTGGTAAATCGTTCTATGTTGGATGTTGGATAATTTTTGTGTTTTTTTTTTATTGAAGTGAGAAGAAAAGAGGCTCTCTGGAAATGTAAGTTTAAGCTTATTTACTCTGAAAGCTATTTTTAAAACGTCGTTCAGCAGAAAACGGTGTTTTGATGTAATTCGCGCTTTTTTTCGCTGGGTTTGTAGATGTCTCTCGCAGACGAATTGCTTGCCGACTTGGAGGAGGCAGGAGAGGAAGAGGACGGGCTTTATCCCGGTGGAGAAGGGGGTGAGAGTGATGGGGAACCCGGGGAGAATCAAGCAGATGGGGGTCTGGAGGACATACCGGAGGAGATGGAGGTGGATTACAGTGGGACGGAGAGCGTCACATCCATAGCAAAACTAAGACACAGCAAGCCAGTGAGTTTTGGACTTTTATCTCTAAATGAATTCTTATAAGTACGTCTCCCTGAAGCGTTACACTAACTTATTGCAAACTTCTCGACTTCTTAGTTTGCTGAAATCATGGATAAAATTGGTCATTATGTTGGAAATCAACGTAAAAATTCAGAAGGTGAGTAATATCCATCTTCTTTACGAACATCCTAGAAACGTTAGTTATTAATTTTCCATATTTAACATATTTTTCCTCTCTTCAGTGTCTGGACCTGTTGAAGCGGACCCGGAGTACAGACTCATTGTTGCCGCCAACAATCTCACAGTGGAAATTGACAATGAACTTAGTGAGTTTAATATTTGTTTTATAGTGAATATGCGAAGTCTTTTATTACTGTGAAATTACAAGATATGTAAAACTTATCAAGCACTGTGACATCCATTCTTCTCTTTCCTCCTCAGATATCATTCACAAGTTTGTTCGTGACAAGTACTCCAAAAGGTTTCCTGAACTCGAGTCTCTGGTGCCAAATGCACTAGACTACATAAGAACTGTTAAGGTACCCTATAAATTCAGAAATTTTAATGTGCTGAGCATATTTGAGCAACCCATAGAGGGTTTGCACTTAGATCACGGTTTGGTCAGTTAGCTGGATGCACATCCATATTGGAAAAAGTCAGATGTAAACAACAGCATTGCATTGTTCTGCTAATTTATTCTGTGCTTAATCATATAGAGAAAGGCTTAGAAAGCAGGAAAGGGCACAATATTTTGACAAGCTAAAGTTAATATGCGGTAAAGATACATACAAGCAATTTTAATTAAGATGTTAGTCTAATATTTCATCTACCTGATCAGAAATGATAAGAACAAACACTAATGTTGTCAAGATTCTTGCCCTGGAAGTCCTGGTTCAGTTTGGCCAACCACAAACACTTTCTTTCCTCAGACAGTCTTTTGCACTTTTCACCTAGATTTGTTATAATTTTTAGCAATCTATAGTACTCCAAATGTTTTTCCCAGTCTGACCGATTAGTACAGCCTAAAACATGACAATAATTGACCATTTTCAGCAGCAATAATCAGCAAAAATGTACGTTGTTTACATTCAGTGCCACCAATATGGCTGATGACTAGTCGTGAAAACACTCTATTCTTGCAAAATGAAAATGCAAAATTGCTGTCATAGGATATATCCTCTGATCAGTCATTTTAGTCATAAATTTAGTCTGATCAGTCATAAATTTTCGTATGGGTGTATGTTATACAAGTTGTGTTTGTGTGTGTCTTCAGGAGCTGGGCAACAGTCTAGAGAAATGCAAAAATAATGAGACCCTCCAGCAGATCCTGACTAATGCTACTATCATGGTGGTCAGCGTCACCGCTTCAACCACACAAGGGTGAGTAAACAGACATATTTGGTATGATTACAGGAAGATAACCTTCTTTATATATTTATTTATTTATTTTTTGTTAAACACTTTTTGTTTAAAAGTTTGAAGCAAGTAGAATTTTTGTTTGTGAATTAAGTGAGTTTTATTAACAAGAATGCGTTCAGTGGATCAAAATGAACTGTAAAGACTTTTAGATAGTTCTAGAAGATTAAAAATGCAAATGAATGCTATACTTTTGAACTTACTATTCATCAAAGAATCATAACAAAAAAAACACACACGCACACACAAAAAAAACACATTCAGCGACACAACTGTTGTCAACCTGATGATGTTATTTGAGCACCAAATCAGCATATTAGAATAATTTCTAAAGGATCATGTGACACTGAAAACTGGAGTAGTGACTGCTAAAAGCTGAGCTTTGCTATCACTGAAATAAAATACATTTTTGAATATTTCAAATAAAAAAAGTTGTTGTACAATTATTTTACAATACTACTGTAGTTTTGATCAAATAAATGCAGCCTGGGTGAGGATTGTAGACTTCTAAAAATTTTGCAAGTCTTACTAACCCCAGACTGCAGTGAAATTTTGCTGGTTTTCTGATTAAATGATTGAATTCTGGCAGAACAATGCTTGGTGATGATGAGCTCCAGCGACTGGAAGAGGCGTGTGACATGGCCCTTGAGCTCAACCAATCAAAACACAGGATTTATGAATATGTGGAATCCAGGATGTCATTTATTGCTCCAAATCTTTCAATTATTGTTGGAGCTTCAACTGCTGCCAAGATTATGGGTGAGAACAAGTCTGCTGAATTAAAAAGATAGTTACCCAAAAATTACAACTCTGTTATTTATGTTGTTCCAAACCCTCTTGACTCTCTTTTGTGGGACACAAAAGGTTCATTTAAAAACCAAAAAGTAAATTGTTTTAGCTTTTTGGGTGAAATATTCATTTAAGACACTTATACTTAGTCTCATATACTGCTTCTATTAGGGCTGAACGATATGGACAAAATTTCATATCTCGATTTTCATGCCAGATATCTCGATATCGATACGATACGATATGACTACGGGTTCGGTGAAAACCAAGCATTTCTCAGAAAAATAAAAACAAAGCCTTCTTTTGAGACTGTGTACACAGGTACCATGTCTTTTGCAATGTGGTATGTTATAGCGTCTGTAATTTCTTTGTGTCTGGTGGACGTCGACTCGTACGGCGTAACGCTACTGAACGCGTCAGCAATCAAACTTTGCTTTGGCTTATTTTGGGATGACTGAGAAGTCCCTGGTGTTTCTCTCATTGTCATGCACTCTTCATGCAGCACGCGATGGTGGTGTTTCAGGTGGTGAAACATGTTTGTTGTGCTACCTTGCTTAGTCGCAATTTTTGTTAAGCACGACCTGCACAACACGTCACTCTGGTTTACATCGTCTTTTCTGAATCCAAAATACCTCCAAATAATGGAAGATGATTTATGTTTTGGCACCAAGTCAGATTCTGCACTACCACCGGCCGCATTATCTCCCGCACTCATTTTCTTTCTTTTTAATTTCTCCGCTGTCTCTGTAGTGTGTGCGCGCTGTCTTTAGCGGTGCATTCAAGGGCACTCGTAAAACTGATGTTCGTTGTGTGACTGCCAGAGTTGTATGCAGGGCGGGGCGAGCGCGGAGAGGGGAAATCTATATCGTCTATATCATTGCTTTTTTCGATAGTAATATCTTGAAAGTTCATATCTAGATATAGATACGATAACGATATATCGTTCAGCCCTAGCTTCTATTAAATGATTACTGTTTTATTTGTTTTGTTTTTTTTATATGCAAACCTCCATCTCCCTCATTTCAGGTGTTGCTGGTGGGCTGACTAACCTGTCCAAGATGCCTGCGTGTAATCTGATGCTGCTGGGAGCTCAGCGGAGGACGCTGTCTGGATTCAGCAGCACATCCCTGCTGCCCCACACTGGCTACATCTACCACTGTGACGTAGTGCAGTCTCTGCCTCCAGTGAGCATCAGTCTTTTTGCTTTCACTTAATTATTTTCCATTGCTTTCATTTGATAAGGTGTATTCTGAAATTTTTATTTAATTATTCTTTGCTTCCAGGATCTGAGGAGAAAAGCAGCTCGTTTGGTTGCAGCTAAATGCACACTGGCTTCCCGTGTGGACAGTTTTCACGAGAGCGCGGATGGCAAGGTCAGCGTTGTCATCATGATCTGCACCACTGTGCAGTTTAGAGTCACTTCAAATGATAATCAAAGGGATAGCTCACCCAAAAATGAAAATTCTGTGTTTAATTACTCACCCTCACGTCATTCCAAACCTGTAAGACCTTTGTTCACCTTTAAAACACTAATTAGGGTTTTTTTTTTGGTGAAATCCGAGAGCTTTCTGACCCTCCACAGACAGCAAAGGTACTACCACGTTCAAGGCCCACGCATGTGCTGCGCCTTGTTTACGAGCAGAGGACCGCATGTGTATGTGTCATGGTGCTCTCAATAATGGCGACAGATGGCAACTCAAAAATATTGTAATGTTTATTCCGAAGATAAACAAAGGTCTTACGGGTTTGGAACGACATGAGGGTGAGTAATTAATGACAGAATTTTCATTTTTGGGTGAACCAAAAATCGTTTAAAACTAGATTGTATTTGCTAAAAATGTACAATTTAATTAATTTAATACTTTGTTTAACTTGTGTTAATTTGTTCATGCACAGGTTGGCTATGACTTAAAGGAAGAGATTGAGCGAAAGTTTGATAAATGGCAGGAGCCTCCACCAGTCAAGCAGGTGAAGCCTCTTCCAGCTCCCCTAGATGGACAGAGGAAGAAGAGAGGAGGAAGAAGGTGAGGGTCATGAAGGGTGGGAATGATGGGTCATTGTGAATCTAATGAAGCATGGCAAACTTTCATTTCATGAATCGTTTCACTATATTTTGTGTAAAACAAAATTTTTCAAGGATTTGAGGTGTTTTTTTTTTTTTTTTTTTTTTTTTTTTTAAAGTAGTTTTTCTATTATTATATATTGTTGGTTTTTTTTATGTTGTATTATATATTAAATAATTCCTAAATATGACCTTACACAGAGCTGGGTAGTAACTGATCAAATATTCTCGTTACATCTGGATTTCATAATCAGATTCCAAAATTAAGTACTTGTAATTACATTAACTGACATTTTTAATTACTTGGAATCAGACTACAGTTACTTTATGGATTACATAATTGTTTATTATTTACAAAATAGCAATAAATTATTCATAATTTATTGATTCTCCCTAGTTCCTGTTTTAATTTTTCCTTTCTGCATAGCCTGCAACTTATATACATTCAAAGTATTTCATTTTTTAGTAAGTGTTTTATTTTCAATGATATTATTTTAAGAAGATTTTATTTTACATTTGTATGATTTAGTTAATTATTTGCTTTAATAATTAATAAATTTTTTAGCATTAAACTCGTGAACCCCCTGCAGTTCATTTATAAACCCCAATTTGGGAACCTATATGTTAGGTTTTTATTTTTTATTTTATTTTTTTATTAATCTTTTTTTATCATTCTTTTTTTATTTTTTATTTTTTTTAATTTTGCTTTTTTATATAAATATGGTACAAAATTATTCTATTTAAATCAATGGGATAAGTTAGGTCAAAAATAATTAAAAGGTAATCTTTTTGTCATGCAATTTGGAATCAGTAACAGACTACAATTTGTTAGTAATCTACCCAGCTCTGACCTTACATGCATGTAAGAGGAACTACATTTTATTTTTCCATCTAAAAGAAACTGGAAAAAATTGCATTATGACAATATTCTTAACAAGCAAAAATAAATAAATAATAAAAAAAGCTTTTCTGTTTATATTACATTCTTTCCTAAATATGACAGTTTGACAACATTTCATAGTTTTTATTACAAATTTCTTGACAGTTAAGCAAAAAAAAAAAAGGGGTGAAGTATGCAATTATTTTTGTGTTGTATTTCTTTAGTAAATATTACTAGTACACTATAAAAAAAAATATATGAACAATTTTAACACAGAAATTGCTAGTAAACTTAAACAATTACCAAGAATGGAAATTTGGAATCTTATGTGAAACCTACTCCAAACATCTTTTGGAAAACAACTTTCGAAAAAACATTTTTACATTGCATGAGCTTGTCATACTTTATGCTCTCAGGTATCGTAAGATGAAAGAAAGGCTGGGTCTGACAGAAATCAGGAAACATGCCAACAGAATGACATTTGCAGAGGTTAGTTGACCTATCAGTGTTGCTGTATTAGCGTGTTTTGTTTTAAAATCCGATATATTTATTCAGCAACCGTGGGTTATAAACTTTGTCTTTCTCCCTGTAAGATCGAGGACGATGCTTATCAAGAGGATCTGGGCTTCAGTCTCGGTCAGCTGGGCAAGTCTGGCAGCGGCAGGGTCAGGCAAGCTCAGGTCAACGACTCCACCAAAGCCAGAATATCCAAATCCTTACAGGTATGTTTTCTTGCTGGAGCATGAATTACAAAATTGTAAAAGAAATTCAGTTTCTTAAAAGTTAAATGTATTTTATATAAACTACCATTTAAAGTTAGAGGTTAGTAAGAGTTAAATGTTTTTAAAAGTCTCTCATGTTCACCAAGGCTGCATTTATTTATTAAAAATATAGTAAAAACAGTACAATTCTAAAATATTACGGCAATTTAAAATAATAACTGCTTTCTTTATGATGTTTTACAATATAATTCATTCCTGTGAGGGTAAAGCTGAATTTTCTAATAAGAAATTATGCGAATATGCTGATGTGGTGTTTAAGAAACATTTCTTATCGATGTTGAAAACAGTTGTGATTCAAAATATTTTCTGGAAACCTTGATGTATTTGTTCAGTGTTCTTTGTTAAATAGAAAGTATATAAAACATTTTATTTGAAATAAACTATCAGTCTTTGTAAAATGTATCTGTTTCTTTAAAAACGGTAGTGTAGATTTGGTTTATGTAATAGTTATACATTAGTATTTAATGAGCGTTCATTGCCATATGGTCTTATAAATGTTTTATTCTTGCAGCGGACACTGCAGAAGCAGAGCATGACGTACGGTGGCAAATCCACTGTCAGAGACAGATCATCTGGAACCAGCTCCAGCGTAGCCTTCACGCCTTTACAGGTACACAAACTCATATTTGAAAATTGATTTTTTTTCTCCCATTCTTTTCCTGCCTCTAGGGTGCAGACGTTACAGTCTTCACATTCAGATTGTTTTCTCACGTTCAAGTGCAGTTGCTTTCTGTTTGGTTCCCCTGCTGAATCACTGACAAACAGCTGTGGTTCGGTTGATTTGTTAGTTAACAGTTTGTACACTGTCTGCTCTCTGTCAGGGGCTGGAGATTGTGAACCCACAGGCTGCAGAGAAGAAGGTGGCTGAAGCCAATCAGAAATATTTCTCCAACATGGCCGAGTTCCTCAAGGTCAAGCGCGAGAAGGATGATAAAGTGTGAGGCGGTGTGTCAGACGAAGGAAGCCACATACTTTAACAGCCATGGTCTGATTCACACTTCAACTGTTAATTTATACTCCGTCAGACTCCCACTCAATCGGACTTGTGTGGGAATGGTGACATTATGAGGACAGCACAAGGACACATGAATGGTGATCCTCTTTTCTGTTCAGAGGCAATGAAGATGGAGAGCAATTTGGTTTTTTTTTTTTTTTTTTTGTTCATTTTTATCTTTTTAAGTGTGTGCAAAGGATTTGTGTGTTGACTGTATATAACAAAGAACAGTAAATGCAAGTTGTTTTTTCAATTTCAACAACTTTGGACAACACTTTGATTGAATAAAGTTGCTTATCCAGCTGTACACATTGTCTCCAGTCCTTTTTCATTTTAGTTCAAAGCCATCTGTTATTTTCTCTGTGATGCTTTTTTTTTTTTTTTTTTTTTTTTTTTTTTTGTTATTCATGTAAAAGTTTTTTTGATTGTCAACAATATTGATTTCCACTCTATTGTAGGATGGATTATGGCAATACGTTTTTGTACAACAAAGGAGTTTTAACTAACAAAATGGTTTTATGTATTTGAAGTCCCTTTTATCCTGTCAATTCTATGCCACATTTCATGGTTACGTAATACATTTTAATGAATTATGTGACATTTTCACAGCGTCAGCTCTTACATAATGATAGACCAAGGATCACCATGTCTTTTTTTTTTTAATATTAAAAGTACATTGACTAATTAATTGGAAGTGGTGCATTTTTGAGTCACAATGTAAAATAATTAAGACACCTTTTTAATAATATGGTTTATTACACAGCTCTGTTTAGTCAAATGCAGACTAGTCTGTAATTATTTGTCAGTACGTTAACTAAATTGTAAGTTTAACTCACCTCTGGTAATCAGTCTTGTATAATGAAACTCAAAAATCAATATTTCTCATCCATTTGTGTTTATTTGGTACGGCTATTGTTTGCTTAATGAAATCTGGATCTGCAACTGCTGGATGTATATTATAATTTTAATTATATATACATTTTTGTATTTGTGTATATGTGACCCTGGACCACAAAACCAGTCAAGGTTTTTGAAATTGAGATACATCATCTGAAAGTTGACTAAATAAGCTTTAAATCAATGTATTTGCTTCTTAGGATATGACAATAAATTTTCAAATATATACAACTATTTACAAATCTGGAATCTGAGGATGCAAAAAAAAAAAATTGAGAAAATCGCCTTTAAAGTTGTCCAAATGAAGTTCTTAGTAATGCATATTACTAATCAAAAATTAAGTTTTGATTTTTTATGGTAGTAAATGTACAAAATGTCTTTATGGAACATAATCTGAATATCCTAATGATTTTTGGCATAAAAGAAAATAAAAATCTACATTGTATTTTTACATTAACAATGTAATAGGTTATTCTGTTTATTAAAACCAAGAAGAAATCTGATATAAACTCAAAATTGCGAGTTATAAAGTCAGAATTGTAAGATAAACTCGCAATTCTCTTAACATATTATTTTTTTCAATTGCAAGTTTGTATCATAATTCTGAGGGGGGAAAATCACTGAACTGATGTTCTGCTATTTTTTCGTAGGCTAATAAACTTAATTTCGGATCATCAATCATCAGAGCTCGGCAAACACTGGTCACAGACGCAGAGATGTTATTTCAAAAAGCTGATTGCTCACTTAAAAACTCATAGATCATGTTTTCAAGCCATCACAAGATTTTGACTTGACAAAGTGGTGATATATAAGTGTGTGAAAACGTTATAGGTTAATGTGGGTTCTAAAGCTCATTGTGGTCTTTTCTGAGGTAAACCACATTACAAGACTATTCACAAGCTGTTTTACTGACGGTATAAATGCTTGGAAATAACATTTAACGTTTATAAGTCTATTCATTATTTTAAGCCAGCCACCCAAAAATTCGAAGAAGAAAACAACAACAACTTCAAATAGCTGTGGAGCAGTAACACATTTTCAAAAAAATGACGTAAATCACATTAAAATAACATAACGTACAGAAATGGTTTATGTTATCCTTTGTTTAGATCATAATTTTAAACATTCTGATTGAAAGTTTGAAGAGTAAAGAATAAAATAATAAAAACTACAGTATGCATAAATGTTAAAATTAACAAATGTTAAAGATGTGTTAAAAATGTTTATCGTAAAACATTAAAAAAAAAACATTTTAATGTGAATTTCACAAAAACGAAATTATTACTTTAATTAAAAACAAACAATCGATTTAATATGACGTCATAAAGAACTTGGAAAAGAAGCGTTCTAAATGACTCTTGATAAGTATAAAGTTGCCTGTTCTCCTCGCGGGAATACTGACACGTTTTTCTTATGTAACTCCGTAGTACTTACCGACCTGTGAGTTTGCACCCAGCTTCACGTGGAGACTCCCTATAATATGTAAAAACAGGTGAATTCGGTATAGTTGCCCCCCCCTGCTGGGCTATGGTGGTCTGTGGGTGTGCAGCCGTGCAGGGGGGCCCGTGTAGAGTCGTAAATGACCGGTGTGGTGTAGTGTGTTGTGTGTGGTGGTGGGGGGTGTGACACGGTGATTGACAACAGGAGGGCTGGGTGGTTATTCTCTCTAAACAAATGAGCTTTAATGGTTTATAGCAACCCCACCCGACCCTGCCCTTCATTAGCAATGGTTGTTAATCACTGTTAACACCTATGCTATAAACCATATTTATGAGTAGACAGAATCAAATACATATTCAAAGTTATGAGAAAAAAATTACCAAAGAGTTTAAAATATGTGAAATGATATTCAGTGAAATGCAATAAACTCAGAGCTGAAACTGAAGGATTCTCGTGTTGTTGTTGTCTTGATTTAAACACTTCAAACTCATTGAAAATATAGTAGACAGAATATAAAAACAAATCTTTCATGGACAGGACTTGCTGTGGACTGTAGACCAATGATAGGCCTATATTCAGTGATATGGCACTCGGTGGCCCATATGCAAAAACATTTGTAGGACCCCCTCAAATGTTGTAGGTTAATGTGGGCTCCAGCGCTTCTTAATGTTGTCTTTTCTGAGGTAAATCACATTACATGACTGTTCACAAGTTGTTTTATTGGCAATATAAATGCTTGGAAATAATATTTAACATTTTCAAGTCTATTTATTATTCGTGGGGCGCCAACCACCCAATAATAGCAATAGCGTTTTGTTACTTTTATTATAACACAAATCATAACCTTTAAATTGTCAATTTTATCACGACATACAATAAATATGTTTTTCTGCTCTTGAATGTGGCATGAGATCACTGTATTTGCCTCAGTTCAAGCAGCATGCGATTTCTTTTCTCTTTTCTTTTTCTCTTTTCTACTAGTTATAGCATGAAATAAACAGGAATAAATATTGTAAGACATGATGAAAAAACAAGAACTTAAAACTCATGTAATCGATCAATCAGTTTTTGAAAATTGTCAATAAAACAGTCTTTGCTGTCACTTTTTATCAATTTAACACATCCTTGGTGAATAAAAAACCCCCACAAACTTTTAAATGGTAGTTTATATTGTTACAAAACATTTCTATTTTAAATAAATGCTGTTCTTTTATTTATTGAATAATCCTGAAAATATGTATCACAGGTTCCAACAAAATATTAAGCAGCCCAACTGTTTTCAACATTGATATTAGGCATATTAGAATGATTTTATTAAGGATCATGTGACACTGAAGACAGGAGTAATGATGCTGAAAATTCAGTTTTGCATCACAGTGTAATAAATTACATTTTAAAGTATATTCACATAGAAAAGAGTTATTTTACATTGAAATAATATTTCACAATATTACTGTTCTTATTTAAAAGCCTTGTTGTTAGCGCACCGATATATAGCACCGTTGTATTGCGGGCGTCCTGAGTTCGACTCCGGCTCGTGGACCTTTCCCCATCCCACCCCCTTCTCTCTTCCACTTTGCTTCCTGTCTTACCTACAATTGTCCTGTCTAAATAAAGGCATAAAAACGCCAAAAATACGTCTTTAAATAAAACATTAAAAATCTTACTGACCCCAAACTTTTGAATGGCAGTGTATATATATATAGTAGTCAACATTTGAAGCAGATCAAAACCTTTAATCGAAGTTGTCCTAAAATCAAAACAATATCCATGCTTGTCTTAGGACAACTTTGGATGAACTTTTTCAATCCACTTCAAATGCAGACTACTGTATATAGAGAGAGAGAGAGAGAGAGTTCATTTGCAAAAACAGATAACTTTGTTCTTAACAATTTTCAAAAATCATGTTTTTTTTTTTTTTTTTTGTGCATTCCATTCATCTCAATCAAACTGTAGTTGGGTTATTTCGATATGAAGTAAAAATAACTAAAAAGTACAACTAAATAACAAGAAAAACATGAAAACAAAAAACTTGATTTTTGAAAATGTGTTAATCTGTTTTTGCAAACAAACTCTATATATATGTAGATAGATATACACACACAAATACACACTGTATATATGGTCTTGTTTACGGAGACAACAAGAACACTGTCATTGCATCACAAAAGTATTTTATTGAAATTTTACAACTCTGTATTTTGTTTCCTCTCAGCCTACGAAGCGACATCACAATCGCATGCTGTCCTGTCCATGTCAAAAAAGGCAAGGATGATGGTGTTTATTACTGGAGAGAAATAGACAAATGCAATCAGCTGCCCTGTGCATCAAAAATACTTTCCATCTTATCACATTTATATCATTTTGAGTGTTGGTCGAGCCCGTCGTTCTCCCCAAACAATAGAGGAAACTGAAATGAATGGAAACTCACATGGGATCGTGTCACAATGTGGGGTGTTTGAAAAAGCTTTGCCTAATAAATGGACTAACAGAACAATGATATTTTGTTTTTATTTAGGGAAACTGTCCAGCAGAGTATCTGAGAATAATTCTGAGATTTTGAGACGTCAAAAATAACTGTGGAAAGTTGAGGGAAGGCTTTTGTTTTACTTTACATGCACACTTCCACACAAACATAATCATATTCAGCCATGGACAACCTAAAGGACACTGAAAGAAAGAAAAATAAGTTGTTTTTTTAAACTTGTACATATTTTAATCTTTGTCTTTTTATTAGATATTTTTGAAGTGAGATCACTCATGCCATGTTTAACAGACAAATAATCACACGCCACTTTGAAGGCTGACAACTTCAACCCACCTTGCTTGTGAACATATGTAAGATAGATGCTACAGAACATTACCCCATCAACGCCAACTTTTTTTTTTTGCGGTCTAGCAAAACCACATTTAGGTAATGATAAAGGTAGGGAGGTCGAGAGGAATTCAATTGCATAGCAATTTAATGGTCGACACGTTATCTCGCAAGGCAAAGTCACAGTGCCTAAACACTCCCAGAGGGGCTTGATGAACTAAGAACAACCAATCACTGCATTAGACTCAGGATCTCGCATAGTGCCGGTACATCATAGTCAGTATATGTCATCTAAGAGAATAAGACTCGCTAATATAGCACTCCACCAAACACAAACTACGAGCAAAATGTTTTGTCTGTGGCCAAACCCAATTGTTTCCTTTAATTTCCGTCGCTCGACTAGGTGGGGTTTTCAGTTAGAACAGAAATGAAAGGGATAAAGACAACGGTAAAGGAGGTTCAAATGTTTGCATGTAAACAGGCACTCGACCCCCTGCTCTCTCTCTCTCTCTTTTAAAGAAAAAGGCCAACTTCACATCCAACTTTAACCACGACATGGAGTTCATCTCGGAATGTCAACAGCAGCGTTTTCTCTGTCGTAGCGATCGCTCTCTCTCCCCGTCTCTTCCTCCGTCAGTCACTGCAGGTCTCTGTCCTCCAGGTATCTGTACTCGAACGTAAATCCTTCCTTTTTTCTCTGGCCCCACTTTTCATAGTCAAAGTAAATGTACGTGCCCTACAGGAAAAAAAAAAAGAATATTCATTAAAACAGGAGCAATTTCAAGTTTTTCAATTTTAAGCATATTATTAATGCATCACATCAGGTTCTGAAAATGCAATGGTTCCAGTTTGTTGTATATGTACATACATATGTTTATTTGTATATGTATGCATATTTTTTTAAACTGTAAGTAGATTTTTTTTTAAATAAATAGTTTTATTTAGAAATGATGCATTAAATTGATCAAAAGTGACATAAAAGATTTATACTGCAAATAGGCACTGTTCTTTTAACTTTATTCATTAAAGATTCCTAAAACAAAACAGAAATTAAAAAAATAAAGTCCACTTCCAGAACAAAAATTTACAGATGATGTACTCACCCCCTTGTCATCCAAGATGTTCATGTCTTTCTTTCTTCAGTTAGTAAGAAATTATGTTTCTTGAGGAAAACATTTTAGGAATTTTCTCCATATAGTGGACTTCAATGGTGCCCAAAGGGCTACAAACGATCCCAGCTGAGGAAGAAGGGTCTTACCTAGCGAAACGATGTGTCATTTTTGAAACAAATTGACAATTTATATACTTTTTAACCTCAAATGCTTGTCTTGTCTCGTCTCTGCTATGCGTATGCATAGTCTGTGTAATCTGGGTCAATAATGTTGAAAAACTCCCATCTCATTTTCTCCTTCAACATCAAAATCGTCCTACATTGCTGTTTTACCATTTTTTTTGGGGAAGAAAACGAGATGGGAGTTTTTCGGCATACCCTAACTGTATTGACCATACTGAACCGGAAAAAACAGTTCACACAGACTTAGACAAGATGTGCGTTTTGAGTATATAAATTGTCAATTTGTTTAGAAAATGACCAATCATTTTGCTAGATCTTCTAGACATTCTTCCTTGGTTGGGATTGTTTAGAGCAGGGGTGGCGAACTCCGGTCCTGGGGAGCTCAGCTCCAACCCTAATTAAAACTCACCTGCCTGTTGCTTTCTAGTAACCCTTCACACCTTGATTAGTTTGTTCAGGTGCATTTGATTAGGTTTGAAGCAAAACTATGCAGGGCTGTGGCTCTCCAGGACCGACGTTTAGAGCCATTCGTCTAAACTGCATTTAAACTGCATTTTGGAAGTTCAAACTTGAGGGCACCATTGAAGTCCATTATATGGAGATAATTCCTGAATTCTTTTCCTCAAGAAACATAATTTCTTATTGACTAAAGAAAGAAACATCAAACATCTTGGATGACAAGGGCGTGAGTAAATTATCTGTAAATTTTTGTTCTGGAAGTGGACTTCTCCCTTAAGAAATAATGATAAAAAAAAAGATGAAATATAAACTAAATACAAAATATAAAACAAATTTGTCAAAAAAACAAAACAGTGGCTTGACGTCTTGTGGGTCAGACTACACAATCTTTTGTTGGTTTTGACAGTCACTGTATCAGATTATGGGATTTTGACCCCTGAAACCTTGTTGTGTCGTGAAAAATAATCATGTCAGACTACACACATTCATCTCTTGCTGTCTTTAACAATGTGCATGTTGCCGTCGATAGGGCGGGACATAAGGTGCCACGAGTGTAAACAAACAATGGCCCTGTTTTGTCATCAGAAAAGATTTTGACCTTTTTTCACTCTGTTGCGGTAGTCCCTTAAGGAAATATCATAAATGCAGTAGCTTCATGAACATTTGTAAAATTCCACCTAGCAGGACAGATATGATTGTCTGTCTTTTATTTCATGTTTGAAAGCACATACAAAGGCACTTCTGTGCTCCTACTGGCCAGTGTCACAGATGTGACGGCACTTGTCGTAGATGACCGGAAAAAAAACTAAATATGATAGTCTTTCTGTGGTGACGTGAAGCACTGTAGACGTGGCATCAGTTGTTGTCCACTATGACACACTACATGAGATGAAACTGATGCCCATTGTCAGGCCATTGACGTGCCAAAATCATTGGCACGTCAAAATCAAAAGTTTACATACACCTTGTAGAATCTGCTAAATGTTAATTATTTTACCAAAATAAAAGGGATCAAACAAAATGCATGCTACTTTTTATTTACTACTGACCTGAAAAAGATATTTCACATAAAGGACGTTTACATATACATCCACAATAGAAAATAATAGTTAAGTTTATAAAAATTACCCTGTTCACATTTTACATACCAGTTTACATATGCTTGATTTTTAATACTGTGTTGTTACCTGAATGATCCACAGCTGTTTTTTTTTTTTTTTTTTGTTGAATGATAGTTGTTCATGAGTCCCTCGTTCGCCCTGAACTGTTTAACTGCCCACTGTTTCTTTGGTTTTCCGCTGTTTCCCACAAATTCTTTGGTTTTCCACCACTTTTGTGTATTCGAATCCTTTCCAACAATGACTGTATGATTTTGACATCAATCTTTTCACACCGAGGACAACTGAGGGGCTCATATGCAACTATTAAAGAAGGTTCAAATGCTCACTGATACATCAGGAGCCGGGGGGTGTAAACTTTTAAACAGAATGAAGATGAGTACATTTTTTCTTATTTTGCCTAAATATCTTTTCCATTTAGTACTGCCCTTCAGAAGCTACTTACAGAAGATACTTATATGTTTCTCAGAAAATTAAATAAGTTAAATTTACCCTTCCAAAAGTTTTCACCCCCCAGCTCTTAATGCATCGTTTTTTCCTTCTGAAGCATCAGTGAGCGTTTGAACCTTCTGTAATAGTTGCATATGAGTCCCTCAGTTTTCCTCAGTGTGAAAAGATGGATCTTAAAATCATATAGTCATTGTTAGAAAGTGTTCAAATACACAAAAATGCTGAAAAACCACAGAACTTGTGGGACCTGAAGGATTTTTCTGAAGTGAGCAGTTTAACTGTTCAGGACAAACAAGGGATCAATAAACAAAACAAAACAACGTAACAACACAGAATCAAGCGTATGTGCATTTGAACGGGGTCATTTTTATAAGTTCAACTATTATTTTCTCTTGAGGACTATATGTGAACATCTTTTATGAGAAATACCTTATTCAGGTCAGTACTACATAAAATAATATGCATTTTGTATTTGTATTTGTAATTATTTTGGTATAATAATTACTGTAAATGTCTGACCTCAACTGTACATTTATTTAGTAAAAAGTAATTGTTTTTTCCCCCCACTGGCACTGACTAACTGGTATTGTTATGCTCTACATAGAGAATTAGAAAATTAAACTCAGTTTGGTATTTTTATTTTCAGTGGCGAGCATGAGAGCAGCGCTGGGTTTGTACCTGTTCAAACTCATCAGTGATGGTCTTGGGTTCCTCGTGTCGTTGGAACCACATCATGTATTTGGTGTGGAACCTCCACGATTGCTTCTTCAGTGCTTTAGCTGACAGGTACTGCGCCTTTGTGCCCTGAGACAAAATGACAACCAAGAGAAAAAGTTGAAAGACTGCAACATCCAACAGACATGCTTATTTAAAAGCAACAAACACAGACCTCCAGGTAGTAGAAAATGAAGAAGAGCGTTTCAGTGGACAATCTCTGGTAGAACTCAATAGAGTCCGAATGATGTGGGGGCACCTGGTGGTGGAATGGCGGTGTAGGACAGGGGTTTCTCATCAGGTATTGCCTACAGAAAAGAAAAAGATTTATATCAAGCCCTTCGCAGCTAACTGCAAACAAAAAGACCTTTTAAATCCGCATTTAGACTAGAAAGCATATTGTGTACCTGATTCTCTCCGAATCGGACGGGTGAGGCATGTGTGTCCATGCTGCCTCCTGCATTGCCTGTTGGTAAAGCTGCTCTTTAGTGAGAGGGGTGGGGCCTAACGGACATGCCCCTAAAGATGGCGGCAGGTTGACCTCTGAAACAGCAGGCTGAGGAGCCGTTGTGGGTCCAGGTGGGGCTGAAAACAGATTGAAAGAAAAGACATTTTTAGTGTTTGTGATGACTATACAAGCTCTGTTCCTTATGTAACATCTAATATGGCATCTAAACTGCAGTCTAGCTGTTAGACAGGGTGTGCTGTGTGTGGCTGAGTCATTTTAATCATAAGCTTGAAAGATACTGAGGCGTGACAGTTGATCGCACTACAAACAACCATATATGTCAGTTAAACAGGTGCTGAAATGAGTTGTTTTAACCATTTCCCACGATTCAATCTGTGTTAAACAGGTCAGCATGAAAGGTACCTCGATCTGGGAGGTGTAGTGATGAAATCTCTCCATCCAGTGTCAATCCCAGTGCGGCCCGTTCTGCCATAGCTTTGAGAGAGCTTGGTGGTTCAGGAGCCTGTGAGAGACCAAATGGAATTACATAAGAAACAGCACAATTTAAATCTACAGGAACTGATTTCATTGTATCTGATGGGAGTGACTTTTAAGCCACTTAAAGCTGAAGTGTGCGAATTCTGTGCCACTGGATCTAGTCCAGGCAGGATGAAAAACACACCTTGATGACTTCTGTGTTGAGTGTGTAGGAGTGTGGGCCGTTTAGCAAACTCCCACCACCAGGTGTGCTGTCAGTGAAAGCAGGTGATGGGGAGGAGGGGGGTAGAGTGATAGAACTCAATAAACTGGGGCCATTATCCAGACTACAATACAGAGGAAGTTGGAGAGAGAAAGACAGCGACAATCAATCAATCATATAACTGTTATATTAGCTACAACGCAGAGATATGGAGATGTATACTCACGTTTGATTGGTTGATGAGCTTGAGGATGAGGAATGGCTGTTTTGTGATTGGCTGGCACTGCTGAGCGAGGAGTCTGGTGTGTTGTCCGCAACCACAGCACTGTAACCTGTATAAACAAAAATAAGGATATATAATAAATTAGAAATGTAAAAAAATATTTAAAAAGGGGTTAAAATAGAAACAAAAAAACATTAAAATGATAAGTAATACTACTACTACTACTACTACTAACAACAATAATTATTGTTATAAAATAAAACAAAAACAATTAAAAAGACCATTATTAAAGCAATATTACAACAATAATAATAATTATAACTAGTAATTATAAGCTTAACCCTAACAGGCAATCATTTAAAAAGATTCATAATAATGACACTGAGGACAACTGAGGCAATCATATGCAACTATTACAGAAGGTTCAAACTCTCACTGATGCTTCAGAAGGAAAAACTATGCATTAAGAGCTGGGGGTGAAAACTTTTTGATAGTTTAGGGTAAACGTAACTTTTTTTGTCTTCTGAAGAACATGCAAGTATCTTCTGTAGCTTATGATGGTCAGTAGTAAATGGGGAAGAAAAAAAAAAAAAAAAAAAAAAAAAAAAAAGATTTAGGCAAAATAAGAAAAATGTACACATCCTCATTCCGTTCAAAAGTTTACACCCCTGGCTCTTAATGCATCGTTTTTCCTTCTGAAGCATAGGTGAGAGTGTTTGAACCTTCTGTACTAGTTCATACAATCTGTACTAAATCATACAATCATTGTTGAAAAGGGTTCAAATACACAGAAATGCTGAAAAAAACAACAACAACAAAAAAAAAAACAGAATTTGTGGGACCTGAAGAATTGTTCTGAATTTTTTTTTTAAATAAAAACCAAAAAATAAAAAAAACAAAGATAAAAAAATGAAAAGAATAAAATAAAATGTTTTAAAAAGACCAATAAAAGAATAAAACAATAATTAAATATTTTAAATGATTAGACAAACATTAAAATATTTACAATTAAAATAATAATAATAATAAATTATTATAATTATAAATTTATTAAATTATAAAAAGATAATAATAATAATAATAATAATAACAAATAACAATAATAAAAGAAATTAAAATATAGATAATTAAAGCAGTTTACATTAATTATAATAATTCTAGTTCTAAACTAGTTCTAATTTCATCTATCTTAGAGATTAAAGAAATAGCTGGAAATTACAGCCATTATCTTCAGCTAAACATTTATTCCTACTCATAAAATAAAAAATAAAATTTTGAAATCTGTGAACACAGTGGATAATTAATGCCCAGACTTGAAAGAACTCACTGGTTGCTCCATTTTGTTTGAGGCCGCTTGGGGGTCTTGCAGGCGCTACGTTCGTCCCGACTCCTGCACTCGCCACAGAACTGCTTCCATTTCCACCCAATCCGCTCTCTCCAGTTCCTCCTCCAGGTGCTGTGCCCACATGGCTCACAGGTATCTGTGCAGACCCCTGGAGAGTCGTCTGCCCCGGTACCAGATTTAGAATTCCTCCGGTTAGGGCCCCGTGACCCGGACTCGACCCTAGCAGGCCCATACCAGTCCCTGTACCCGTACCATTACTGGTCGCGCCTGTGTTTGCTCCTCCTGCAACTCCGCTCGGTACAGATATGCCTGAACTACCACTGCCACTCCCTACCGGACCACTGGAGGCACTACCTGCTGTTCCGCCTGCAGCCGCCTGGGCGTAGGGGGCAGGGGTAGAGCCTGAGAGAAGCCCTGCCATGCTGTTGAGAGAACCAGACAAGCCTGCCATGCCCAGACCTGGCATCTGAGCCCCACTACTGCTGCTGGTCACCGTCACGCCCCCTTTCCCCAGACCCAAACCCAGTCTAGAGCCCTCAATCCCAGGAACAGATGAAGCCTGGGACTGGGAATTGGAAGTAACTGGGCCGGGTGTGCTGGAACTAGGTAGAGAGGAAGTAGTGGAGGCAGGTAACGTGGGGTGGCTAGGCGGACTAGGTGTGTTGTTGGAGGGTATGGATGTCGAGGAGAGTTTGACCTGTGCTTGCTGTTGGGACTGAGGAGCATGCTGCTGCACTGCGCTGCTAAAGCTTCCCAGCAGGCTGCTGCCCCCGGAGACCGATGTGCAGCCACCGACAACAGTAGCCATAGAAACCAGCGAAGAGGAGGAGGAGGAGGAGCCCGAGGAGGCGGATGAGGAGAAGGACGAGAGAGATGGGTTGCCGTTCTTCACAGGAGACTGTTTGGAGAAAGAAAGCCATGAGGTTAGAGAAACAAATCATTTTTTATTAAGCATACATGTGTTTCTTTACTGAAAAATGACATTTCTGACAAAATTTCCTTATGTCGTGGTTCAAACTTGTTCCATATGTGACCCTGGACCACAAAACCAGTCTAAAGGGGCACAGGTATATTTGTGGCAATAGCCAAAAATACACTGTATGGGTCAAAATTATCGATTTTTCCTTTTACGCCAGAAATCAATAGGATATTAAGTAAAGATCATGTTCCATGAAGATATTTTGTAAATTTCCTACCGTAAATATATCAAAACTAAATTTTTGATTAGTAATACGCATTGCTAGGAACATAAATTGGAAAAATTACAGGCAATTTTCTCAGCACTTTTTTTTTTTGACACCCTCAGATTCCAGATTGTTAAATAGATGCATCTCGGCCACATACTGTACTATCCTAACACACCATACATAAATGGAAAGCATATTTATTCAGCTTTTAGACGTATAAAAATTGACCCAATATGACTGGTTTTGTGGCCCAGGGTCACCATTATAATGGACATTTCAAGCTTCAAAAAGAAAACAAAAGCACCAAAAAGTGATCCATACAACTTGTTATAAGTCTTCTGAAGCCATATGATTACTTTCATAGTTTTTGCACCCTTCTTTAAACTTGAAAGTAAAGTCAAACAGGATAAGATTAACTTTTATCTGAAACTGATGCTCAGGTCTCACCTGACTGACTTCGCTGTCTGTCGATCGACCTCTCTTATCCTCCGAAATCTCCTGAGTAAAACAAATTCACACACAATATATAGTAAGACAACCAATAATGTGACAAAAAGTCAATAAAAGACAAGAAAAGAGCATGATTGGTGGTTCTGAGTCTTTAAAAGACTAGACTAAGACAAGAGGAAGAAAGAAAGAAGACAGTTTACCATTGTGCCTGTAGCAGGAGATGGAGGGATAGGTGAAGAGGAAGTGGTGGAGGTCGGTGTGCTGCTGGATTGAAGGAACATCTCATCTTCAATATGGCCCTGAGGAGATGTCGCCATCAAAGTTGCCGCTAGAGAGAAAGAGATATTTATAAGATGTTCATTAAGTCAACCACCAGCCGTTTCATTTTAAAACATCTATCCCACACACACACACAGACTTACGTATGTCCTCCAAGTCCAGATCATCGTAGAGGAACTCGTTCTCTTCAAAGTCTGGGTCTTGCGAAGAGTCAATGTAATATTCCACATCATCTTTGATCTTATGGATAGCTTCAACCTGGATCGAATCATTATCCAACATCCTTAAGATGGTCTCTAGCATACGAATGTGGTACCGGTGTCTTTCGATTAACCTCTTTAGCTCCTCAATCCGATCCTGCTTCTGAAGACAACACAACAAACAGCTTTCCATTAATCAAAACAAGTTGAGGCCTTTAACAGTAAGTGTTCACAGTAAAAGGAAAGCTAAAAAAAAACACCTAACATGTAATAAAATAGGAAAGCAGTGAGAAGAAAGGGGGGAAATGGAAAAAGTGAAACGCTGACCTCCTTGTCTCCTTTCTTTTTCCGCGTTTGAACAGAGAGGGACTCAACTTCACTCTCAAACTGGTCCACCTGCATGTTCAAAGTGTCTATTGTGTTCTGCGAGAGAGAGAAATCATGTCATTAATGCACTACTTGCATCCTGTTCAAAGTTTTTCTATCCATGAGCGCTCTTGTACCGTGAGCCACTGTTCCGTTTCCTCCTTCTCTTTCTGTGCTGGGTCCACTTTCTGAGCCAAGCCCAGCCCCTCTTTAGAGTAGGCCTTTGTCTTGGTTTCTCTTTCAACCACCTTAAATCGCTCCATTTGCTGAGGAGAAAGAAACAGAGATTCAGGTTAAGGGGTGCATGCTTGACAGATCAAGTGTGGGAAATCTATCTAAGAATTCATGAGGCAAAATCTAAACGTTGTGCCAATGCGCAGATATTTTTATCAAAAGCACAAAAGAATTTTGCAAACTGTGACAAGTGCATTAAAATAAAACAGCCTTGAGGAATCTGGCAAAACGCTCGTACCGTTTCAATAAGCTTCCGGTTCTCCACTAGCTGCCGTTTGTCTTTGATCTCATTGGATGCCACCCATGTCTTAATCTGGTCTCGTAGCCGCTAAGAAGAAAAACAGGTGAGAACAATTATACTGATTGAGAACACATATTTTCCCCTTGGTTCCAAAGAAAGTGTACAATAATTCATGCTATGCAATAGCTAGTTTCACTTCTCTAAATTGATTGCTCAAAAGTGTTACCACCTAGTCCAACGGCAAGAAATCCTTCACTGTTTGTATTACTTCAATTCCAGGAAACCTTAAAATAAGCTAAATGTCAAATGAGCACATCCATACCTGGAGCTTTTTAATCTCTTTTTTGAGATCAGCCTCATATTTTTCCTTCTGGTTGGCATTGGCTGCATTGTGAAGCTGAGAATGAAATGGTTGTTGTATTAAAATATAACAACAGGTGCACAATTTCTTTTCACGTTTTGCATTACACTTTGGTTGTTGAGGGGTTAAAATCTCACCTTTTTCCAAATGTCTTCAAACTGTTCTACGCCTTCTGCAACTTTTTTCAAACATCGATCTATTTCACCTGGTTGTATAAAGCATACGATTAAGTCATAAGATCACGTGATGATGCATAAAACAAGCAATTGTGGTAGGGGAGAGTAGAGACAGAATATGCATTCCATATCATAATCTCTTACCTTGTAGTTTTCTCTTATCAGCCATGGCTTCGCTATGATACTGTCTTCATACCTTCTGTCACTGCAAGCACATCAGAGAGACTGTTAACTTGTACAGTATTCAGTGTGAGGCAGATGGTAAGTGTTTCTACAGCTCCTGACAGATAGATCTCATCTCCATAGAAAAGGCTGATAACAAAACACCCCTATTTCTCTGCGCCTAGAAAATGATTAATAACTTCCAAGTTAAATTTACTCGAGTTCTTTTCAGGTCAACAAATAAACGCAACAGTCGGCTTTGCAATCTTCGTAAATGAGAGAAATTATGAAGAATTTTAATGACAGCGCGCTTTGATCGTCCCCACAGTTTAGATCACTTATACGGTCACGCCAACACAAGCACAGTGTGTTTACGCAGATTTACGCAGCCTCTGATCACTGAGCACTAGCCACCAAGATGCTAACGTGTTAGATCAGCAGCATTTCATCGCCGTATCTCATCTGCACTGATAATATGTCACCCCGGCAGTATATATAGACGGTATACTGCATATTTCTGCAGTTATCATGGATTAAGCTGCTGTTGTTGTGTTATCGAGCAGCGCTGACGGCTAACGCTCTGCTAGCACACACACATAGTTTTTCCAAGAGAAGGTGTGGGGGGTTTAAACTCTTAAATGAATGCACAGTCGTCGTATACCTTTTTCAAAGTGTGTAATATTCGTCAGTATCTCTATGTGACAGCCACGACCAAAATATCCGCCAATTCCTTATTTCAAATTTGGTAATGTTTTCAGCTCGTCAATCCCCCTTCTGTCCAGTACATTAAAGATGGACGGCAGACTCCGCCCACCGCTCGCTGCTGAAGTTCCCGCCTCTCGTCTTTTTCCGTTCTTATGATTCATTAAAAATGTCTGTCAATCATTTCCCAAGTTGTGACCATTTCCGCTGGAACGCTGATCCCATTGGGTGAAATATTGGGTGAAAGGTTATATTTACGGAAAAGGACCATTCTCTTTACAAAAATTGACTTCTCTTGGGGCCTAACACAATTTTCCTTTATTTGTAACAACTGTATTAGTTTGTATAAGAAAATTTCATATTTGGAAAAATACATTTTGAGGAGCTGATTGAGGGTCAGTTGCGATTGAAATAATGATAGGATTTTATTTAATTATGTTTTATTTCCGATTTTAGTTCTAGGTTCAAAATAAAAAAAAATAATAATAAAAACAGAAAAATAAAAATAGATAATGGGACTATTCCTATGGCGATTTGTATGTTTTTTTTTCATAGATATACAACTACCATAATACACAATAATCATAACAATTATAATTTACTTTTTGTCTGAATCAGTTTACCACTTGTTTGTCTTCCTGGACTATATGGCAAAATTAGAAATAACTATAAAAATAGAAAATGCTATTTCCTCCTCCATTTCTAACTGGAACATAACACATTTGAATCAGTGTACAATTTTTTTTAAAACATATACACTACCGTTCAAAAGTTTGGGGTCAGTACATTTTTATTGTTTCTTTCTTTTTTCTTTTTTTTTTTTTTAAGAAATTAATACTTTTATTCACCAAGGATGTATTAAGTTAATAATTAAAAGTTTATTAAAAGTTAATAATAAATAATTTACATTGTTATAAAATATTTATATTTTGAATAAACACTGTCCTGAAAAAAAAAATCACAGGTTCCAAAAAATATTTGGCAGCACAACTGTTGATATTATCCAACATTGATCATTCTAATAATAAATCCGCATATTAGAATGATTTCTAAATGATTATGTGACACTTAAGACTGGAGTAACAGCTGATAAAAATTCAGCTTTTCATCACAGGAATAAATACTATTTTAAAGTATGTTAAAATAAAAAACATTATTTTATATTGTAAAAACATTTTGCAATATTACTGTTTTTTTTTCTATATTTTTAATCAAATAAATGCAGCCTTGATGAGCATAAGAGACTTCTTTAAAGACTATGACAAGTCTTACTGACCCCAAACTTTTGAACGGTAGTGTATATGAGTGAAAATAGGTCATAAATTCATTAGTTTCATCCAGTCAGATACTTACAAATTTAGCCCCTGGTTTCACAGACAAGGCTTAAAACTAGTCCTAGATTAAAATGTAAGTCTGAGCTGTTTCAAATGAAAGAATAAAATATAAAATATATCAGTGCATTTGTATTTGTCTCAAGATGCACACCAGTAGTGTTTTTTCTTTTCTTTTTTTCTGAGGCACATTTATAAAACTTACTTAAATGTCCTATCTGAGCTATAGCCTAATCCTGGCGTACACTAAGCCCTGTCTGTGAAACCAGGCCTATGTATAATGTTCTCTGAAACCTTGAACCACTTAGGCACAGTTTCACAGACAGGGCTTAGTTTAAGCCAGGACTAAAATATTTATGCAGCTTTTACAAAAACGCCTTAAAAGAAAACGTTACAAGTATGCATCTTGAGACAAAACAATGACACTGAGATATTTTAAGAGATATTTTTAGCTGAGACAGCTCAAACATGCATTTTAGTCTGGGACTAGCCTTAAGCCTTGTCTGTGCAACCGGAGGTTAGTTTGGTTTTTGCCAGTTTACTAAAAAAAGGTGTTAACATCTGGATTGTTAGTGTTTTTAAACTATTTTTTGATTACATAAAGGATCATTTTAGTTACAGTGTTTAATGAAGCATTTAATTTCATTTGAATCTAATTCCACATCCCAAATGCAACAGCTTTCAGAGGTTCATTGTGAAAGAAATGAACTATTATACAGATAAAATATCGAAATCTGTAACAAAACATGATCAAAAATATGTTATACCAGTCTTTTTCTATTCTTTATTTATTCTTCACATTTTTAAAGTGATTTAGCTTCAATGTTGTGCATAATTTGACTCAGTATTAACTCTAAGTAACTGTATATTCACAAATTAATTATATATATATATATATATTTTTGGCCAATAATCAAGTATAATATAAGCATATAAGGTCTTCAGCATTGAAGACAGTACTATGTGCTATCGCGCAAAAGCGTGTTTTATCTCCAAGATATATGGGCTGGCCAGACGTATTGTATTTCATGATTGTACGTTTATCACGTCAATCATCCGCTGCCTCCGCCCACCGCGTAGATAGACTTCCTGAAAACGCTCGTGCCTCCCCTACAGCTCAGGAAAGCTGGAAAACTCGCCATGTAGGGGGACAAAAAAGCCAGGTAAGTCTGGTATTACTTTACCTTTGTCATTTATTAATATTGCTACAGTCATTACACCCCGTAAGACACATAAAAGTTTCTAATTCGCCCTATTCGATGAACCATTTAAACAGAAACAGATCCGTTTTCAGATTGATGTCTCTGGGCTCCCGTCAGCTTGGCTATTTAAAATGACATTAACAACATGTTTGCGGAATGCACTCTTTTTCTTCATCGATAAAAACCGAATTTTATCTCTACCAGCTTTAAGGTTTGAACTGCCTCCGTTAAGTACAAAAGAGTCCACTCATATCCATATGATATATTAGTTTCTTGTGTTGGCCTGTCATCAGCTAGCTGTGTTTATATGTGAGTTTGGTTCAGAGTTGCTAAGAAACTGCAGCTGTACTTATTCATGTCCTTGCTATTAGTTTCTACGATTGTTTACAATCACATTTCACCAGCTTTTCATTTTATAGTACCACTTGGTACAAGATAGCACAGAAGCTATTAGTTTATTCATCCGTTTATGATAACACACCATAAACTACCAAATGTCACTATATGAGCTTTTTGCATGTAAAACCCTTAATTAATACAAGTACACTTAGATGATAAAATTAATTTCCCCCTTGTAACACTTAAATGAACTTGTAACCGTGACTGACCACCTGTCACATTCTGAGACACTTTGTAATTGTATGAAGTTGTAATATGATCTATAATGAGACAAAGCTTTGTAGTTTTACCTTTGCTCAATTGGATTGCTTGGCAAACCACTCACCTGAAGAAAGATTTACACAACTGTGTGTACAGGTCATCTGTGTTTTTATTTTATGGTCTGTAAGGTTGCAACTGACTAATTATAGTCAAAGGCTTTGAAATTGCTTTTGTTTATCTGAATAAATCTTGAGACTATCATATCGTTGATGCCGTAAAAGTCCTGATGATAAAAAGGACAAAGTGTGCACTCATATGTGAGAACCCAGACAGTCAACAGAGCTCCTTTTGGCTCTTGAAAGGTAAAGCTTGAGGCAGTGTGAGAGAGGAATGTACTTTTGGTTTACTGTGGGTTTTGATTTTTCTTGACGGTGTCACCGCCCAAGCTTTTCAAGGACACATGAGGACAAAGTGGACATCTCAGTTTTTTTTTCAAATATTCTTAAACGTTATGGAAATCTGCCAGGCATTGATTACGCAGGAGTCTAAAGCAGAAAATTATCACTCACTTTTTTAAGAGTTTATTTCTCTATTGAGCAAAGTCTGTAGATGTTGAACAACAAATAAAACATCCTACACAGCCGTCCATTTCGTCCCAGATGTTTACAGACTAAGTCGATATATTAGGCCCCTCAATTGCAGGCGTTTCCTGTCAGCCGTAAACTCATACTATGAGATCTTAATCGGTTGAATCTGTCGTCAGTTCACATTTCAAACATTCCTGTTCTCCATTGAGTCGAATTTCCGATTATATCTCAGCTCTAGTTTTCATTCACAGTCCCGGTGTTGCGTTTCAGGCTCAATCGCGGAATTTACATATGTAGTGTCATCCAAGATTAATGCCTGACAGGTGTAATTCCACCCCAGACCGGTTTTCTTCTCCGTTTGGATCAAAATGACACAGCCCTGCATATTTGTGTTGCCTGACACTGGCAAACCACAGGCGCTTGAACATTTTGAATAATGAACTTTGTATTTAGACTAAATCCATCTGTTCACTTTTCCCCAGACTGGCGGTTGCCACACTCTTTCTGTTGAGAAACAGAACTGTATTGTTCAGCATGTTCCCCTTTGCTGATGTAAGGCCTTTGAAGATATTGCACTATTTGTTATCTGATTACTTAGGTCTGTTAAGGTTAAAGGTCAAGGGTCAATTTAACATTAGATTCCATTAGATAGTAGCAAAGATTATATTGATTTCTTATGTTTAAGATATGCTACCATTTAAAAGTTTGGGGTCAGTGCAGTCAGCATAGATATGTTTTTTTTAAGCACCAAATCAGGATATTAGAATGACTTCTGAAGGATCATGTGATACTGAAGACTTGAGTAATGGCCGCTAAAAATTCTGATTTTTTGCCATTACAGGAATACACTACATTTTAAAAGATGTCAGTATTAAAGGTTAATTTATTTTTATATTCAGAGACTTCTTTTTTTAAAATGTAAAAAAAAAAAAGCATCAAACTTTTTTTAAAGGTAGTCTTCTATAACAGAAGGTTCTCAGCTCTATTTAGAACAATATCTTGTTCTGTTCATAGGGTTCATATTACTTGACCTATATTGCTTTGTAGGATGTAGAATATCGCATTTACAGTTGAAGTCAGTAGTTTACATACACCTTGCAGAATCTGCAAAATGTTCATTACTTTACCAAAATAAGAGAGATTTTAGTACTGACCTGAATAAGATATGACAAGAAATGACATGTACATATAGTCCACAAGAGAAAATAATAGTTGAATTTATAAAAATGACCCTGTTCAAAAAGTTTACATATACATGATTTTTAATACTGTGTTGTTACCTGAATGATCCACAGCTGTGTTTTTTTTTTTCTTTTAGTGATAGTTGTTCATGAGTCCCTTGTTTGTCCTGAACAGTTAAACTGCCTGCTGTTTTTCAGAAAAATCTTTCAGGTCCCAAAAATTCTTTGGTTTTTCAGCATTTTTGTGTATTTGAACCCTTTCCAACAATAACTGTATGATTTTGAGATCCATCTTTTCACACTGAGGACAACTGAGGGACTCAGTTCATTGATGCTCTAGAAGGAAAAACAATGATTTAAACAGAATGAAGATGTGTATATTTTTCTTATTTTCCCTAAATATCATATTTTTTTCATTTAGTACTGCCCTTCAGAAGCTACAGAAGATACTTACATGTTTCCCAGAAGACAAAATAAATTCAGTTTAGCCTGATCTTTAAATTCAAAAAGTTTTGCAGGTCTTAATGGACTGTGTTTCCTTCTGAAGCATTAGTTACTGTTTGAACCTTCTGTAATAGTTACATATGAGTCCCTCTATTGTCCTAAGTGTGAAAAGATGGATCTCAAAATTATACAGTCATTGTTGGAAAGGCTTCAAAAACAAAAATGCTGAAAAACCAAAGAATTTGTGGGACCTGTCCTGAAGGATTTTTCTGAAGAACAGCGGGCAGTTCAAGGGACGCGTGAACAACTATCACTAAACAAAAAAACACAGCTGTGGATCATTCAGGTAACAACACCGTATTAAGAATCAAGTGTATGTAAATGTTTGAACGGGGTCATTTTTATAAATTAATTTTTTTCTTGTGGACTATGATATAAATATGCATTTTGTATAATCCCCTTTATTTTGGTCAAATAATTACCATTTTTGCAGATTCTGCAAGGTGTATGTATACTTTTGACCTTAACTGTAACGTTTGAAAGGTAATCTCACCGAACCTTTTCTTCTCCATGTAACAGGGCACCTTTAACATCGGACAAAGAAGTTTACCATGACTTGAGACCCTGTTCCAGCACTCCTCCTCTTTCTGTATTCTGTTTTATTTATTTCCCATATTGAGGACTGTCAAATGAAGAACAGGATTCAACGTTCATGGATATCAAATCCTGGATTTTCTGGCATTTTTTTATTGGGTGAGCTACAAGAGTTCCCAGCACTACTACAATCTCTTGACACTGCTTTGGACCAAAACCAGAAGTGACATCCCTGTTCATCTCTATCACTTCCTAAACCTTGTTGTTTTTGGAGACAAACTGTATTTTTAGTCAACCACCTCGAAAAGGTTTCATTTGATTCTTCTGAAACACTATCCTCGGCTGGGCCGTTACCTCTGCTCTCTGTGCTTGTTTGTCACGGAACATTTTCGTAGCATTTATAGGGTTGTTATAACCTTAGTGTATGTTTATTTTTAGACATTTCTAAGTTCAAAGTTCTCTGACCTTAAGACAATGCATTGTTAAGTGAAACTGTGCTTCCTATTTTATTTAAACAAATGGAAATTTGCTTAAACAAATGAGTTAAGTTTGCTTAATTTGCAAACTTAAGAAATTGTTAAATGATTATTTATGTAGATGCAAGCATAATTCCGTTTGAACCTTGACAAATGGTATGCCTTTTCTCATATTGTGACTTTTGTTTTTAAAACAAAACTATAATTTTTAAATACTAGCAATACTAAACTGGAAGTCTCTTGCGTGTATTATGTTGTGATCAGATGATCATAACTTGATTTTAAGCATTGTTTCCAGGCAAAATGCACTGATGGAAAGGATTTAACACTGTCAGGGATAGAAAAGCCTGCTGAAGTTTTTTTTGTGTATGAGTGTGTTTTCAAAAGACACCTGTTGAAGCACTGTCATCATTTGCAGCTTTTAAGTTTACACAAAAGCCCATGATTTGGGCTTGACATGTTTTTTTCAGAACAACTACTGTATCCGTCCATAAAGTTTTCTCTACAAATCAGAAAAAAGACCTCTACATGAAACACTCAAGCTGTGTAGTCCAAACATACTGTCTGCATCCCACTGACACTACCTTTTGAGCCCAGACATTTAACATGCGCTCCCCAGGCCCAGAAAGCCCATCAATGACTGAGGAAGCTCTTCTGCATGGACAGTTTGGCGGTTGGAGCAGCGGAGGAGGAAGTGGAAGTAACAGCAACAGCTGCCCCAATAGCCCTGGAGGTGTTTCTTTACCTTCCAGCCCAGCCTCCACCAACTATGCCCTGACCCTCACACAAACTCACATCCATGTCCAGCGGTTGTCTCCACGTGCGGGGAAGCAGTCCAGGCTGATCCTGCCGTTGGCAGAACTGACCGGATGCAGCTGCCCGCGCTCGCCGGCCCCTCCTTTGCTGGTGCTTTACTGGTACCCTCCGGGCCGACGCCGGAAAGGCGTCTCCAGACATAGACAGGTGAGGGCGTACTTGGCAGAAAGCAGAGTTGAGGCAGAGAAATGGAACGCTGCTATACAGAGCCTGCTGAGGGGGATGGATGTCAGCTCCACTACAGGTGGGTGTCACGTTTGATCATTGTGTGTCTATGCTTTTGTTAATGGGAAACAAAAAAACGCATCCAGATGCTGCTAATTCTTTAAGACGTCTAAGTCAGTGCTGCTGCATTAATGTTGTGTCATTAGTATGTGCATTGTAAATAGGATGCCTAAATAGGATGCTAAATTTATGTATGAATCATGTCTGTCTGCATTTATTTTTGTAAGAGTTGAACTATTCCCTCCTGGTCTTTCTGTTTTGCACTCATAATGTGTACCACATGCTGTCATTGACGGTCAGAGAATGGGTGGGTCTGCGGCAGGGAAAATATAGCCTGTTTTGAGTAGTGCAGATCATTCGGTAGCAATACACCAGGCTTTGAGTTTAACAGATGCTGCGTGTTGTTGCTCTGTCCCTGTTTTTAACTGCTCTGCTGTAGTTAGTTGTCGGTGCTCACTAAATTGTTAAAATATATTTATGTGATGTTAATAAGTTTGTTGGTTTGTTAGTTTGTGTTAGGAGTGCAGATCTTGGGGCAGATTAGTGGTTCTAATGTTGTGAAAATATAAATACCTTAATACCTTGTTAATTTAATTAACAAAATTAAAAAAATTCTATTACCTTTATATACCCAGGAAAAAAACTCACTGAGATTATAATCTCTTTTCCAGGAGTGCCCTGGCCAAGATAGGCAGCCAATTTTACAACACAGTTACAACAAACATTACAAAAACAATAAGTAACACATTAAAAACGATCACACGTCATTACATTGCTCTTTAAATTACATAATAAAGTCTTTGAATAATTAGAATAATTATATGACACCAAGTTTTGTAACTTCAACTCCTTTTGGAGAAAATTCCAATCTGAGGTGACAGCATATTTGAAAGAGGTTTTACCAAGTTCAGTCCTGACAAAAGGCACACAAAGATTATAATTTGATTGAGAACGTAATGAATAATTTCCAAATGGAATCCTTTGTATGAGACAACAGAGATAAAATGGTAAACGACCCAAAACTGCCTTATATATCAAATTTAATTAAAATTAAAGTCAACTCAAATAAGTTTAGTCAACGTGAAATGTTAGCTTGTACTAAGTGACAACTTGGATATTTGTGTTGACTAAACTAAAAATTTTGTTTGTTAAACTTAAAAGCTGGGGTTGTTACCCAGCAGCCTTAACATTTTAAGTTGAATCAACTCAAATATCTAAGTTGGTACAACTTTACATTTCAAGTTGACTAAACTTTTTTTTTTTTTTTTTTTACAGTGTATGCTGATAGGTAAAACTTGGATGTTTATAGATAAACTTTTACAATCAGCTGTTTAAACAAGAAAAACCACTGTTACATTTATAGGAAAAGCTATCATTAAGAAATTGATGGGAAAGTATTGCCTCAGTTAATTTCAAAATACGTGAGTCAGCCATCTGAAAAAAAAACACCACAACTTTGTCTCACATGGGAAGTTGTTAAGGAAGAAGTTTTGATCTTAACGAAATGCCAGATAACCTCTAGTTTAAGGTCAAGACTTTTCATGCACATGTTCTGAATAGATAGAACCTATGCTTAGATCCAATTTAAGTCATTTAAGTGACTGTTGAATAAAATGTTATATGGAATTTTTGAAATGAAGGTCAGATATGTAATCTTGAGGTGTACTTATTTTTCACATCTGCTAAAAGCATTCATGGTCTACTTTCAGATGGTTTAGGATGTGGCTTGGTGTTGTTTTTAGCCTTAAAATGAAGGCCTTGTTTTTGAATGTTTGTTTTTGCTTTCTTATTGAGCAGAATTTTGCAAAAGCATGTTGCCCCGTCCCCGTCGACTGTTGCTGCTGGTCAATCCTTTCAGTGGCCGGGGTCAGGCAATGCAATGGTGTCAAACGCACATACTTCCAATGATAAGAGAAGCCAACATCAGCTACAACCTCATACAGACAGGTAATAACACATGCAATCACACACACACGTCGTGTCAGCTGCAAACAATTCAAATATTTTCTTGAAGCTCTCAAACCAACAGCATTGCATTGAATGGATGTCATGCATGGTTTTGTTGTTGAACAGAGCGCCAGAATCATGCACGTGAGCTAATCAGAGAGATCTCCTTACCAGAATGGGATGGAATCATCATTGTTTCTGGAGATGGACTCTTGCACGAGGTAAATATTATAATAATTGCTTTGTCACATATATTTAATTACCTTAATTACAAAGGGCATATAGTATCTACTTTTTTTGGTGGAATTGATTTAAACATGTAAAATGTGTTAAACAATCTAAAACACTGCTTCCTTATTGGTAGCTGAAGACATGACTAAATTAGCCAAAATATTTTTAAAATGTAGTGGCAGAGAATGTTTAAAACATTCTGAATGACACAAGTTTGATTTCTTTAGTACCTGACGGATCTTCCATGGTTATTTACATATTATTTACATATTCTGTGTAAATAATAATCTGTGTGTCCTCTCTCTGCAGGTGATAAATGGCCTTATGGAAAGGCCAGATTGGGAACAAGCAATAAAAACTCCTGTGGGAATCCTGCCTTGTGGCTCTGGAAATGCACTTGCTGGTTCCATCAACCACTATGCAGGGTACGAAACGTACTTGAGCTCCCCTGGGACACATTGTATGTTTTTAAAGGAACAGTTCACCCAAAAATCTAAACTCATGATTTACTCACCAGTATTTCAAACATTTCAAAAGTTGTTTTTCCCGTCATCTCTCACTATACAGGAAATAAATCTATGTGAAGATCTTAAAAATATTAAAGTGTATGGAAAAACAACAGCGTTCTGTTCCCTCCACAGAGATAAATGTGACCCTGGACTGGATTTTTTTTTTTAAATTGAGATTTATACATAATTTGAAAGCTGAATAAATAGAATAGAATAGCTGAATAAAGTTTGTTAGGATAGGACAATATTTGCTGACGGTACAAAAAAAAAAAAATCTAAATATTGGAAAAAAATCCCCTTTAAAGTTGTACAAATTAAGTTCTTAGCAATGCATATTACTCATCAAAAATTAAGTTTTGATATATTTACGGTTGGAAATTCACAAAATATCTTCATGGAACATGATCTTTACTTAATATCCTAATGATTTTTGGCATAAAATAATCAATAATTTTGCCCCATACATTGTATTGTTGTCTATTGCTACAAATATACCCGTGCTAATTATGGTTTTGTGGTCCAGGGTCACAAATGAATGTACAAGGAAAACAAAACAAAAAATCTTTGTGTCAGTGTACTAAAAAACTTGCTTCTCCTGTTACTGAGATGAGTTTCATACATTTCTCATGGGTTGTTTGCTCTAGTGTAGGTGTATTGGTTGCAGTGTACCTACTTTTACACTCATAGACAAGGTCCATGTTATGCAGAGGTGATGATTCACATTAGTGTTTGAATAATTTTTGAGTCATGTTTTAAGTATCGGTAGTTAAGTAAGGGTTTTTTGTCTGTTATTAAATGTGATCATGAATATTTCCATTTGTCTGTCTCTCAGATATGACATGTGCCTTCGGGAGCCTCTCCTCCTCAACTGCTCTTTTCTGCTGTGCCGGGGTGGGGTTAAACCGATGGACTTGGTGTCAGTTACAACAAGCCCATGCACTTCATCCACAACCAATCAGAATGGGCACCCACCTGCGCCCAGAAGGCTTTTCTCTTTCCTTTCTGTAGCTTGGGGTTTTGTGTCTGATGTGGACATTGAGAGCGAGCGTTACAGAGGGCTGGGCTCAGCACGGTTTACACTGGGAACACTAGTAAGATTGGCTTCTCTGCGCTCCTACAAGGGCCGTCTTTCCTACCTGCCACCTGCTATGGTCAACTCGTCCCCCGATGCCACACCTCAGCCGCCCCGCAGGCCACTTTCACGCAGCATTACCGAAGGTTTGGAGGGATTTTGTCGCACTCCCATTCACCGCACCTGCTCAGACATGGGCCTGAGCGAACAAAGAAGTCTCCGTAAGGGAGATGGGGAGAGGGAGAGGGAAAGAGAGCGGGAGAGGCAGGAGAGAGAGCGGGAGAGGGAGAGGAGAAGAGAGAGGGCAAGAGGAGTTGGGGTAGTGAGAGCTAGCAGTCTTGCAGAAGACCGAGAGAGAGAAGTGGAAGCAGAAGAGAAGATGGAGGAGACGTCAGGAACCAGTTCGGAATCCACCGAAAGGGAAGAGTGTGACAACATAGCCAGTAATAATGGGAACGGGGAAGAAGAAGAAGAAAACAAACTGGATGGCGATGAGGTAGATGGAGAAGTACTGACGAAAGCGAGAGATTTAAATGCAAGAGATGAGGGGACCGAGTGCAACGAGAACTACCAAACGACTCCACCTGAGATGCAACGCACACGTAAAAACTCAGCCCCTTCTAGCCAGATAATTAGCGCTTTCTTCAGCCAGCCAATTGGTGCAGACACTGACCAAGACTTGGAAGTGGCAGCCTACGGCAAGGAGGACGAAGACATAAATGGCACCTACTTTCAAAGAGAGGCATTTCCATTAGACAAGTCTCGTGAGCGAGCCCTCACCATCTCATCTTCTCCGTTCCGACAGTCTCCTTTCAAAGCTTTCAAGCCTAAAACTTTGGACCAGAACCAGAACCCCTCACGGCCCCGGCCTCTCTCTCTTCTCCAACAATCGCATTCAAACTCTCTCCCTCCAAAATTTCCATCCCTTTCTCTGTCCCTTTCCCCAACCCCTCCATCATCTCCATCTTGTGCCTCTCCCCACTCTTCTTATCTTGCGCCACGTCCCAACACTCCCAGCTCGTCTTCCCCGTCGCCTTCTTTTCATTCACCGCCCCCTTCCTTCAACTTTGACCTTGCAGAGCCCGCAGGACCCTTGAAAAACCGCCCTCACGTGACATCCTCTATCAACATGCCAGAGGATAATCTGCTACCTCCTCTGGATCAGCCTCTCCCTACACGCGACTGGGTCAATATTGAGGGCGATTTTGTCCTGGTGCTTGCTATCTACCAGACCCACCTGGGAGCAGATCTTCTCGCTGCGCCTCAGGCGCAATTTGATGATGGGTTGATCCATCTGACATTTGTGCGGGCTGGTATTTCCCGTGCAACACTGCTTAGACTGTTCCTAGCAATGGAGAGAGGAGCCCATTTGTCCCTTAGCTCTCCCTATGTTAGTCATGTTTCTGCTCGGGCGTTCCGCCTGCAGCCGCTTTCACCACGAGGAACGCTTACTGTAGATGGGGAGCTGGTGCCCTATGGGCCACTGCAGGCACAGGTGAGATTGGTCAACAATGAGATTTTACTCACCCTCATGTTGTTCCAAACCCCTAAGATCTTCGTTTACCTTCGGAATGCAAATTAAGATATTTTTGATGAAGTTCGAGAGCTTTCTGACCCTGCATTGACAGCAACATAACTACCACGTTCAGGGCCCAGAAAGGAAGGAAAAAAAGGAAAAGATGTGACGTGTGGCCAAGTATGGTGATCCGTACTCTGAATTTGTGTTCTGCATTTAACACATCCAAGTGCACACACATAGCAATAAGTAGTGAACACACACACACACACACACACACACACACTGTGAACACACACCCGGAGCAATGTGCAGCCAATGCTGTGGTGCCTGGGGAGCAGTTGGCGGTTTGGTGCCTTGGTCAAGGGTCTCACCTCAGTCATGGTATTGAGAGTGAAAGAGAACGCTGGACATTCACTCCCCCCTACCTACAATCCCTGCTGGACCTGAGAGTCGAACCCACAACCTTTGGGTTACAAGTCCGACTAACCCAGAGGTTCTCAACTCTAGCCCGCGAGATCCATTTTCCTGCAGACTTCAGCTCCAACCCTAATCAAACACACCTGAACATTTTAATCAAGGTCTTTAGGACCACTAGAAAGTTACCAGCAGGTGAGTTTGATCAAGGTTGGAGCTAAACTCTGCAGGAAAATGGATCTCGGGGGGCCAGAGTTGAGAAGCCCTGCTCTAACCATTAGGCCACGAGTGTCCCTCTCAAGGTAGTAAGGACATTGTTAAAACAGTCCAGCTACAAGAATACTTTTTGTGCACAAGGAAAACACAAATAACGACTTTGAGTGTACTACGTCATACCATTCTGACACAGAACGTCCATCTCTTAGGCCGTGCGACCGAAAACGGTCCTTGTCTACGCTGGTGTTTTCACTACATTTCCGAAATGATCTTTGTCCACACTAAACAACTGAAAACGCATATCACATGACCATTCAGGCTGCATAGATCATCAAGGATGTTTTAATTTAAGAGAAGTAACAGTAATAAAACTGTTATTCCTTGGGGCGTAAAAAATATTGTAATTTCTTTTTTTTACTTTGCAATTTTGTTACTTTTCTTAAATGAGCCTCTGAAGATGAGGCGTAACGAATGAGCATGATGTTATTGTTTACACGGTCATCAAGGATACGCAGAGCAAATGTGGACAGCCATGTTTTCAAAAGTCTCAGTTTTGGTACGTTTACAGTGAAACAGGGTCTGCAGCATTTTCAGAAGTCTCTGTTTTGGTACGTTTACAGTTAAACAGGGTCTGCAGCATTTTCAAAAGTCTCTGATTTGGTACGTTTACACTGAAACGGGGTCTGCAGCATTTTCAGAAGTCTCTGTTTTGGTATATTTACAGTGAAACAGGGTCTGCAGCATTTTCAGAAGTCTCTGTTTTGGTATATTTACAGTTAAACAGGGTCTGCAGCATTTTCAAAAGTCTCTGATTTGGTATGTTTACACTGAAACAGGGTCTGCAGCATTTTCGAAAGTCTCTGTTTTTGATTCGTTGTAACCATATCAAAAGTTAGGCATTTTAAAACAAAACTGCATTAGTGTAAACATAGCCTTTGTTATAAGTTATACATATATTCTGGTTCAAATAAGTAAGGCATAAAATTGCAAGTCATCCAAAGTGTTTTGTTTACGAAGACTGTCTCATGTACAGCATGCGTCTTCTTACACTTGTAAACAAGGCGCAGTGTATTCGGGTTCTATGTCAGAACGTCGGTTCCTATGTGGTACTCTTGTGAAAGCATCGACTGATGCGAGAGAAAACAGTTTTTTGAATAAAGTCGTTATTTTTGTGTTATTTGCGCACAGAAAGTATTCTTGTAGCTCGATAACATTACGGTTGAACCACTGATGTCACACAGATTATTTTAACAATGTCCTTGCTCCCTTTCTGGTCCTTGAACATGGTAGTTGCATTGCTGTCTATGCAGGGTCAGAAAGCTCTTGGATTTCATCAAAAATATATTAATTTGTGTTTCAAAGATGAAGGAAGGTCTTACGGGTTTGGAGCGGTATGAGGGTGCGCAATTAATTACATTATTTTTGTGAATTATCCCTTTAACAAATCTCAAAATGTGTATATTATATTGTGATGCCTAAATACTCCTAAGGCATTTAAAATTACTTTTCAGTGTTTTTATTTTATAATTTCCAAAAATATGAAAGCTCTCGCTTTTAACATTTTAACATGACTGATTGTACCTTCTTTTGTCCCAGGTTCATCCCTCCATGGCCCGTTTGATTGTTGGGGACTCTGGAATAAAGATTACAAGATTCTGACCTCTTTGGATTTGAACGGGCATGGATTAGCGTGACGCTTGGATTATATAACATTTTGCCATGCGCATATTATGGGGGGGGGAGCAAACAGAAAGCCAGCAGTTGCAATCACTGCTTTTACTGGGATTAACTGAGGGATTGCTTATTCAAGCTGCATATGCAAGGAGTATTTCTGAATTTAACGAAGGGATGAAAACTTGCGGCCTATTGCACGACTGTAGGATTACACTTGGATTACCCTCACTGTAGTCAGTGAGAGATGCAGAAATGTCTACATAGAGGAAACGGCAGAACTGAATGTGTCCAGTTGGTGTATACATTTTAGTATGCATTTGTGCATAGAATCTCAACAGTGCTTCTGCCTTATTTCAGAGAGTGGAATAAAATGAGACAAACACTAACAATAGCCAGCTTTTAGGTTGACACGCCCACATCCAAATATGGCACCACCCATTTTGCATAATAGGTACCCCTGGAATGCCTTATCCATCTCTGAACTTTTAAGTGCAAACCCCTTCCCTTCCTTAATTTACATACTGGCTTAGTATCACCTCATTTAGCAAAGATGTATCTGAATTGAACTAAGTCTCCGTCCAGCTTGTGAAAACTTGCTTTATGGGACTGATCGGTGTCTTGCGTCCATTTATTTTATTTTTAGGACACATCATTGTGTGGACTGAGTGGAACGTGGGCTGTTATGGTGTATATTGCATTGCTAGTTTGTGTAAGAAACGCATGTGAAGATGACGATGATGATATTCGGTAACTAGCTATATGCATTGCAGTGTACGCAGAAAGAAAGCTAGGAAAACTTCCAGTTCAGCATTTTTCACCCCCAGGAATATCGTATCACTGTCTTCTATGACACAATGCAGAGGTTTGCTCATTTTCATTCCTAATGAATGAAGAACTGTAAGTTATGGATGAACTGGTAAACCTTCAACTCCTTTTCCTGAAAGATTCATCTGTTTAATATTAGGCAAGGAATATTTCTTTGTGATCAGTAACTTGATAACATTTAGTCTATTCCTCTCACAAACCATTTGTAAGACTGATTCACTAGAGTAAAATGTATTTTTCAGCTCTTTAAGAGAACAGGCCTGTGGAAATGATGATTGTAACACAGCCTTTTACTTTTCCCTAAATATTTATTAGAAAAATGCCCTGTTTACGTTTCTTCTGTCCTTTTCATTTTCCTGAGGACCACAATTTGACATGTAGACTGTTTTGCTCTCTTTTCTGAATGATTAACAAATAATATTTAATTCCAATAACTCGCTGGAATTTCCGAACAGCTGTTTAGTTCTGTCTAGTGCAATCATTTCTGCTTCTGTACTCCGCTCTTAAGTGTCGGCTGACATGTAAGTCTAGTTGTTTTGTTTGCAAGTCTGGGCACTCGAAATTATTTTCAGCTGCAATCAGGCCAGTTGTTTGTTTTTTGTTTTTCATTCCCTATATTTCCTTCCTTCTTTTGTTGTACCATGCTTTAGAGTGATCTAATAAATTTGGTATCAAGCTGCTGTCCACCTTGAAAATGCCAGTTTAAGATGTCTCTTCATTCTACGATGCTTGTATTAAGATTGTAATTACTATAAGAGAATATTATATTAAACGCATATACATATTTACAGTTCCTAGTTCTGTATGGTTTAAAAGTTTTGTTTCAGATAAAATTTAACTATGAAACCTTGAATTTTTGTCCTCTAGTCTTTTACTCCAGGCATTCCAAGGTAGGAATAGAGGTATTGCTACAAACACCAAGGATAAATGTTTTTTTCCGGTTTAATTCAATAGTGTCAGCTCAGGAATGTTTTTCCTCTTTGATTAGCACATTCTCAAGGGGAGACGAGAACAAAAAGCAGCTGGAATTTTGAAAAACATCACACAATTTTACGCAATCTCTGCCGTAATTAATCCAAAGCTGATTCAGAATTAGAAAACAATGCAAGTTCCTCTTTGACGAGATGAGTAAGGCACCAGTGGTCTGATAGCCTAGTATTTAACTTCTCTCTTTCTCCTTTTGGTTATCAGGTTTGCCCAAATTGGTAAACAAGGAAGCCGTCGTCTCAGACTCTCTTCCTCTCTTTCTTTCAGCTCTTCATCTTTCTCTTCACAGTCTACTAATCTAAACATACCACTACAAGGTTCAGCCACTATCTTGCTTTGTTGTAGTGTCTCCGCCTTTCTATCAGCTCCAAGAGCAGTTTATTTTCCCCTTGTTTTCCCAGTTGTATCTCAGTATCCACTCGATTAGAGCGCTGCTGTGTACTACATTGCCCTTTTGCTCCTTTAGATTAGTCTCTCCCTCCCTCCACTTGCCTCCCCTCCTTTTCCCCTAGAAGCAATACATTGTTTTGGTGCTCTTTTGTCCTCAGGAGTTGCTCAGCTGTGGCCTACACTATGCCTTTACTCCACAAACAGGTCCTTGTGAAGTCGGTGGCCACCTGCTGGTTATTTCCAATGTAATTTCAGCATCTTTTTTTTTTTTTTTTTTTTTAGCTTTTTATAATACTATGACTTAATATCTTAAAACTGTGACTTCATCTCGCATTGTGACTTTCTCTTTTGCAATTGAACTTTTTTCTTATTTGAAACTTTTTTTTAAGTAATGACCAGCCGACACACCACATATTACATAGCTAATTAAATCATGAAATGTGATTTGAGATTAAATTATTTTGTGTTATTATTATTATTATTATTATTTTTGTAGGTTTTTTCGTAGATTATAGAGGGTTTGCACTGATCAGTTACCTAGATCTGCAGCCATACTGGCAATACTTGGATATAAACAAAAGCATAGATTGATGTACCACTAAATGTGCTTGCTAATTTATGCTGTCTAAACCATGGAAAAATGTGTGGAAGCTGCTAAATCTTTTACAGAAGGGCTTGGTAGGCAGGGAACTAACTTAATAGGTGGTAAAGGTACGTAGGAGGAGTATTAATTAAGATATTAGCCTAATATTTCACCTACCTGACCAGAAATGATAAGAACAAACAGGAACTTCAAAATGGAAATCCTGGTTCAGTTTGGCCAATCACAAACACCTTTTGTTCCTCAGACAATTTTTTTGTACTCTTCTCATAACTTTTGGCAGTCTACAGTACTCAATGTTTTTCCCTGTCCTCATGAATAGTACATGACAACAGCTTATCATTTCCTCATCAATAATCAGCAAAATCTGCGAGTTTTGTTCGGTTCAGTGACACTGTTTACGTTCAGTGCCGCCAAATATAGCTGAATGATGACTCGTTGGCCTAGAAAAATACAGTTGTCTTGAAAACAACTTGCCTAGCGACGTAATAAACACTGTAATGTATCTATTATTAATCTGCAATCCACTTTGCTTGTTCTATAGCTATACAACATACTATCACTATAACATGTTTTCTTTGTTTGAGTCGTCTCTCTTTCAGCTTCTCTCTCTCTCTTTGTCACCGGTTTCCTGTTTTTCCGAGCCATGCATTTGCTTTTTTTTTTTTTAACAAATGAAAAGAAGCTCAGGAGTCTCAAGTTAAAGTTATTATTTTTACAATAAAACTAATACTTAAATCGTCTGACTTTGGGTAACAGATCGATTGCCGCGGAGTGATATGAGAGACTTGAAAGTAGCACCGGTTCCTAGATGAACGGTGGTTCAGAAATGCCGCGTTTGACCAGTCACTATTGGTGTTACAGAGAGCCATATTTCCCCGTTCATTTTAAAACTAAAACGTAAACTCATGCTTTGCAAGTATGTGAGCCTAGCATTGATGAGAAACAATGCCTAACACGTGCTCTCTTACCACAAGGTGGCGTGAACAAGCCACTAGCACTTCAAGATGACTTCCTAAAGGTAACAGATAGAGTTGAATTGAGTTTGACACACAATCAAGTAACAATACACTGTTACATCTTTCGTGTCAAGGATAACAATAAAGTTTCATTAACTTCCCTCTATTGTGGTCCATGCTTTATGAGAATATGAAAGATTCATTTTTATTTTAAACTAGCGTTTTAGTAATTTTACTGTGATTTGTCATTTTAATATATGTATATCTATATAGGTTTTTGAAGTAATTTGTTTTAGTTTGCTATTTTAGTACATCAAGTCAAAAGTAAAGAAAATGCTAAATGCTTTCTTCACAACTAGCTGAAATAAAATAAGGTTAATTTTCTTTCTTTCTTTTTTTTTAATACTTTGTTTACGTCAATGATTTCACATCACCAAAGGTATATTAAGAAACAGCTTGTGGCCTTGACTGTTCTTTTGTTAAGGCATTTTTTGGCATCGGTTATATTTCACCTGTTTAACAGGAAGACACCACCTTTGTACTTTTCAGATGATGGGGGGGTGGGGGAGGAACTTAAAGAAAATGTGGGAGGTGTGTATGTGTTTTACTTACCTGTAGCTATGCATGAAAGAAGCCGTATGCGTACTATAAACAAAGATGTGCGAGAGCACACCTGTCAGTCGCTCAGGTGAACTCAGGGAAAACAGCCTAATGCCTAAAGTGGTGATGGCTCGTTTAGATTTGAACTTCCTACTGATGTTGTCTGTGCTGGTAGGGGTCACAGAAGTTTCTCTGGGACACTTCAGCCACCAAGGAGCCACGGCCCCTGGAGACATCATCATTGGAGGTCTTTTCCCCTTCCATGAGGCAGTGGAGGCAGTGAACTACACAGGCTCAAACAACTACGCTTCTCTGCGTCCAAACTGCAGCAGGTGAGTGTTCGTTGTGAAAAATCCAGTTATTAAGGTCACACAAATGAGGACTGAACTGAGCTTTTTGTTTTTTTTTTTTTTTTTTTTTTTTTTCATTTTTGTTTTGTTTTTAATTTTTTGCTCACTGGATAATTCTGTAAATTTATTTATTAATATATTAAGACTAAGATATTAATATTTGAGATATTTGTTAACGGGGCATTTATAGAAACTACAGTAACACATTTCAAATTTGTAGGGTAAAAAATTTTGTTTTTATTTAAAAATTTTATAATTATAATTTATGGAATTGTTACTCAACGGTTCCATAAATTAAATGCTAAATTATGTATCATAGTTAATTATTCAGCTTCATTGTTCATATTGTTCCAAGTTTTGGGTTGGTAAGATTTTGAAATATTTTTGACAGAAGTCTCTTATGTTTACCAAGGCTGCATTTATTTACAATATAAATAAACAATATTAAAAACTTCAAAAGCAGTAGTATAGTTACAGTTCATAAGAACTATTTTCCATTTCAGTATATTTAAAAATGTAGTTTATTCCTGTGATTTATTACTTGAACAACAAGAACTGAGAATATTTTTGTGGAACCCGTGATGCATGTTTTTCAGGATTCTTTAATGAATAGAAAGTTCAGAACCACATTTATTTGAAATAAATTGAACAGATTGATTCTAGAAATTAACACTTTTATTTAGCAAGGATGCTTTAAATGGATCAAAGGTGATGATAAAGTCGTTCATAATGTTACAAAAGATTTCTGTTTCATAAAATTCTTTTAAACAGCAAATCAGAATATTAGAATGATTTCTGAAGGATCATGTAACTGGAGTAATGATGCTAAAAATTCAGCTTTGAAATCACAGGAATACATTACATTTTAAAATATATTCAAATAGAAAAGTTATTTTAAATAGTAAAAATATTTCTAAATTTTACTGTTTTTGCTGTACTTGGGCTCAAACAAATCCAGGCTTGGTGAGCAAAAGACTTCTTTAAAAAAACATTCAAAATTTTACTCTTTAAAAACTTTTGACTGGTAGTGTATACATGTGCAATAAATCCGATAAGTCTAATAACATATTGGATGATGCATCATCATCATTATACTGTGTGTAATGCTTTTTTCTTTTTTAATCATTAGAATGTGATTTTTATGCTGAAGAATCTTGGCACAACCATTTCTGTGTGGTTTTGTTTCTGTCTAGATACTACACAAAAGGTCTAAATCAGGCGCTAGCTATGATTCATGCTGTGAAAATGGCAAACAGATCCCCGATGTTAACCAGTTTGAACATTACTCTTGGATATCACATCTACGACACATGTTCTGATGTCACGACTGCACTTTGGGCCGTCCAGGATCTCTCACAGCCGTTCTCAAACTGTAATTCACAAACAAACTCTTCCCAAAGTGTCCAGCCGATAATGGCAGTAATTGAGTCCTCTTCTTCTGAGATCTCCATCGCAATTGCCAGGATACTCAACCTTATGCTGATTCCACAGGTAGGATGTCCAGCTAAAATTAGCATGAAGTAATTCTTAGGATTTGTTCACTTCCAGAAAAAAATCCCAATAATTTACTCACCCCCACGTCATCCAAGATGTTCATGTCTTTCTTTCTTCAGTCGCAAAGAAATGAAGGTTTTTGAAGATAACATTCCAGGATTTTTCTCCATATAGTGAAGAAAGTAGAAAAGGGTGGCCAAAGAGTTGAAGGTCCAAAATGCAGTTTCAGTGCAGCTTCAAAGGACTCTACACAATCCCAGCCGAGGGATAAGGGTGTTATATAGCGAAATGATCAGTCATTATCTAAAAAAAAAAAAAGGTATATACTTTTGAACCACAAATGCTCTTGCACTAGCTCTGCCATGTGCTTTCACGCATTATGTAATCACATTGGAAAAGTCACGCGTGATTAGTTCTTCATTTGTGTACATTGGTTTAAAAAGGTACGGGAAATTCACTCTGTAAACACTAGGTTGGTACTTCAGCCTACGTCACATGTGCATGATTACATATTGCATGAGGTCGAGCTAGTGCAAGACGAGCATTTGTGGTTAAAACACATACATTTTCATTTTTTTTTTTTTTTTTTTAGAAAATGAAATAAGACCCTTATTCCTTGGCTGGGATCGTGTAGAGCTCTTTGAAGCTGCATTGAAACTGCTATTTGGACATTCAACCCATTGATCCCCACTGAAGTTCACTATATGGGACAAAAAAATCCTGGAATCTTTCCCTCAAAAACCTTCATTTCTTTTCAGCTGAAGAAAGAAAGACATGAACATCTTGGATGACATAGGGGTGAGTAAATTATCAGAAAAAAATTATTCTGGAACTAATCTTTAAAAAAATTAAGGTTCTGTGGCATAGAAGAACCATTTTTTTGGTTTCACAAAGAACCTTTCAGTAAAAAGTTCTTAAAATAATCATTTTTTCTTAGTGTGAAGAACTTTTTAGACAATCTAAAGACACTTTTTTAAAAAGTTCCTTTGTTAAAGTTTCTTTGTGGTACTAAGTTCGTGGAATTGTTGTGTGTTCTTCTGTTGTGCAGATAAGTTATGCAGCTACAGCTACAATTCTGAGTGACAAAAGTCGTTTCCCTGCTTTCATGAGGACTGTCCCGAGTGATGAATACCAAACCCATGCCATGGTACAACTTCTGAAGGAGAACGAATGGACCTGGGTTGGCATTATCATTACAGATGGAGACTATGGCCGTTTTGCCCTGGAAAGTTTCATTAACCACACCGAAACTCAAGGAATTTGTGTGGCCTTTAAAGCGATTCTACCAGACTCACTAGCAGACCAACAAAGATTAAACACCTACATCAACAAGACTGTGGACATGATTAAAAAAACCCCAAAGGTTAATGTGGTGGTCTCATTTGCTAAATCATCTCAAATGAAGCTGCTATTTCAGGGCCTGCAAAGTAGGAACGTTTCAGATAAAAAGGTATGGGTGGCCAGCGATAACTGGTCAACCAATAAAGACATTCTGAAAGACGTAAACCTCTCAGATATCGGAACTGTACTGGGCTTCACCTTCAAGAGTGGAAATGTTACAGCTTTTAATCAGTACCTTAATGAACTACAGTTTGAAAGTGAAGCCATCATGAACAGTTCATTCATGGAGGAATTTTTAAAAAATCCTGATATAGGAAATGGAAATGCTACAAAAGCAGCAGAGAATCTGATCAAAAACACATATTCAGACATGGTCTTCAGCGTTCAAATGGCAGTCAGTGCTATTGCTAATGCCGTGGCTAAATTATGTGTAAATGGAAAATGCAAGACCCCTTCAGATATTCAACCCTGGGAGGTAATTTACCACATTATGAGACACTTGCTGTCAAAGTATTGTTAGTTTTTGCCTTGCCACAGTCAACATCCTAAAAGTCACTGCATGTTTGTGTTTCAGCTCCTTAAACAGCTGAGGAATGTCACTTTTGAGAAAGAGGAAGTGATGTACAATTTCGACGCAAACGGCGACATTAATTTGGGCTATGATATCTACCTATGGGATGAACGTGAATCTGAAGGACATGATGTAGTAGCAGAATATTATCCATGTAACAACAGTTTTACTTTTACAAGGAAGAATCTGAGTGATATTAAGGTAATGTATTCTTTTTAACAATCATTTTTATCTGCTAATAAAAAGTCAGCTTTTTAGTTTTCTATATGAGTTGGTACAATACAAGCTAAAGTATCACGATACTTAGGCTAGTACTGCTGTATTGTTTCGGATTTGTGTTATTGCAGGGAATGTTTTTGTATTAATTCTTTACAGTGTACATAAATATATTATTAGAGGCCAATATATTATTAGGCACCTAATGTATCCGTTGGCGTTCTTCTTCCACTCTGGAAGTCTATGGTATCCCATAGAACCGCTTGCAGGTTGCAAAGTTATGAAATTTGGCACACAGATAGGGAACAGTCCTTTCTGTCACCATAGCAAATTTGGAGTCTCTATCTCAATTCCTTTAGCGCCACCAACAGGTCAAGTTTTTGGCAATTTTTAATAGTTCAAAAACCTACTTTTTCGAACTCGTCATTTCCACCAAATCTGGCTCAGATCATCTTCACACCATGCTGGCAAAAAGTTATGGAATTTAAACAAGTTGATTAGTTAAACCATTCTCAAATAAAGCATGAACGAATTCAATGAATATTACGCAAAAATGGATGTGAGGCTACATCTCCACAATGGTTTGGCGTATTGACACCAAATTCGGTGTGTGTTATAATAACCGTGACCTGAGCATACCTGCACAGTTTTGGTGCAGCACCACCTAGTGGTCAGGAGATATGAAAAATGGCTATTTTTGCTTATAACATCTGAATGGTTTGGCCCAAAATCACAAAACTGGTTTGGTAGATTTGGTGCAGCATGCTAAGTTGAACCATACCCAATTTTCCCATGTCAGACATTTTGGGTATCGGCCATTTTGAATTCGTAAAATGCTATATTTTAAGAACAAATCAGCGTATTTTTATGAAACTTGCTATGTATCTTTGGCACCATTCTCTGAAAGTACTCAAAAAGTTTGGAGGCAGTGCCACCTTATAGATGTTACAAAGAAAGAAAAAAATGCTAATAACGTTTGATTAAATTGGTCTATTGTAACGAAACTGGTCTCGGTGTATTCTTGGGTCATACCGAGAACGAAGATACCAATTTTGCCATAGTCAGCTGAACTTCCTGTCCGCCATTTTGATTTATGTTAAAAACCTACTTTTTCGAACTCCTCCTAGACCATTGGTCCGATTTTCACCAAATTTGACTCTTCAGACCATGCTGGAAAAAAGTTATGGATTTTGTGTCGATGTACAAAACAGTTGTCGTTTAACGCATCAATGAATTTGCTGGAAAGATGCTAAACTGCATCTTAGACTGTATCTCTGCTAATCTTTGACATATTGACACCAAACTTTTCATGTGCCATTGTGACCTGACACTTACCATGCCACATTAATTTGGTAACAGCACCACCTTTTGGTCAAAAGTAAGAAACCATGTCGCTGCTGATAGCCTAGCGGTTAGCGCACTGACATAATAGCGCAACTGCACCTCAGGCGAACCGAGTTCGAGTCCCGACTCGTGGTCCTTTGCCAGTCCTGTTCCCAACTCTCCACTCCACAGTCAAATCATCTTCAGTCTGTGCTGACAAAAAATTATGGATTTCATGACAAAACCGTTTTACAAATTAAAGGCATGATGCCAAACTACATCTAAGGCTGTATCTCTGCAAAGCTTTGACATATTTGACACCAAACATTGTGTGTGCTGTTGAACACACCACGTCAATTTATTAACAACTCCACCTATTGGTTAGAAGTGATAAGCCACCAGATCATTTTACCAGTGGTTGTACTTATGATTTTCCAGCTATTTTGACTAAAATCATCTTGAAATGGCTTCAATAACTCATTGCTACACTTGGTCTGATGCTGGCTGTTAAGCATGTTTTTGTAGTGCTTGGCTCCTTAATTGCTGCTTGCAGCTATTTAGTTATTACTTTTAGATAGGCATGTCAAACATGCCTCAAGACTTGTTTGTTCCTCAACGCTGCATATTGTGATTTCTATAAAGAATTACCTAAATTTCCCTCGTTTCTTTTTAGAACGTTGTATCTAAGTGTTCAGACACCTGTCAGCCAGGGGAGTACAAGAAAACAGCAGAGGGTCAACACACTTGCTGTTATGAGTGTCTCGCCTGCGCTGAAAACCACTACTCCAATCACACAGGCAAGTTTCCTGGTGTCACTTTACACTAAAGATGAAAATCTCTGATCTACATTTCCAATATGAACCCAACAGGCAATAAAATACGATGTTTTTAAATTGTCTTTCAGATGCAGACGCATGTTCCAAGTGCGACACTGAGCACATGTGGTCAGACACTAATAGCTCACAATGTTATCCCAAGATTTATGAGTACTTTGAGTGGACGAGCGGGTTCGCTATCGTCCTGTTGACCCTGGCTGCCCTCGGCATCGTCCTCCTCTTCTCGATTTCCGCACTGTTCTTCTGGCAAAGGGAGTCTCTGGTGGTAAAGGCTGCAGGTGGACCGCTTTGCCATCTGATCCTTTTCTCCCTGCTGGGGAGTTTCATCAGTGTCATTTTCTTTGTGGGTGAGCCAAGCAATGAGATGTGTCAGGTGAGGCAGGTCACCTTTGGCCTGAGCTTCACGCTGTGCGTCTCATGCATCTTGGTGAAGTCTTTGAAGATCCTTCTGGCGTTCCAGATGAACCTAGAGCTGAAGGAGCTTCTGCGCAAGCTCTACAAGCCGTATGTGATCGTCTGCATCTGCATGGGGCTTCAGGTCATCATTTGCACTATTTGGCTGACCTTGTACAGTCCTTATAAAAACAAAGTGGTGCAGCCCAAATCCATCCTCCTGGAATGCAGTGAGGGCTCAAATGTGATGTTTGGGTTAATGCTGGGATACACAGCTCTGCTGGCGCTGATATGTTTCACGTTTGCTTATAAAGGCAGAAAACTTCCACAGAAGTATAACGAGGCCAAGTTCATCACATTCGGTATGCTTATCTACCTCATGGCCTGGGTCATCTTCATCCCAGTGCATCTCACTACCAGCGGCAAATATGTACCGGCTGTGGAGGTGGTTGTTATTCTCATTTCAAACTATGGGATCCTGAGCTGCCACTTTTTGCCAAAATGTTACATAATTATTTTCAAAAAGGAGCATAATACCAAAGATGCATTCCTGAACAGTGTTTATGAATACGCCAGAAAGAGCGCTGAGAACATCAAGGGCGTGACTGGAACTGATCCACAAAGTAAAACTGAGAATTCAGCCTACATCATATCCAATCCGTCACTTGTGCCTGAGGGGGAACAAGTTTCTGTACCAAAAATAGATAACGTGGCTTAAAATAGTACTAATAATAATTTGAAGCAAGAATTTGAGATGTTGAGTCAAAGCAACCACTCTGGTTACATTTTGTCTTTTTAACTTAAATAGTTTTGTATTTCACATATGTGACTTTGGACCGCAAAACCAGTCATAAGCTGCAAGGGTATATTTGTAGCAACAGTCAACAATACATTGTATGGGTCAAAACGACCGATTTTTCTTTTATGTCAAAAATCATTACGATATTAAGTAAAAGTCATTTTGAAAATTATTTTTTGATTAGTAATAAGCATTGCTAAGAACTTCATTTAGACAACTTTAAAGGTGATTTTCTCAAAATTTCATTTTTTTTATGCACCCTCAGATTCCAGGTTTTAAATAGTTGTATCTCAGCCAAATATTGTCCTATCCTAGCAAACCAAATATCAATGGAAAGCTTATTTATTTAGCTAAATAGATAAATCAGATAAATCTCAATTTAAAAAAACTGTCCCTTATTAATGGTTTTGTGGTTTTTCAGGATTACATATAATTATCTTTTAAGATGTGCAAGTAATACCAAACTTTATGATGATTTATCTGAATAATTAATACTTCCATTTAATTGTGGAAAACAAATAAAATGTATATTTATGTATAAATGTATTTGTAAAATATGTATAAATAAAATATGTATAAATTGTTGAATTGTAGCAATGTTAGTATAATATTTAGCTTGTTAAAATGAAGTATTGCGTTATCCCAAATTAACAATAAACAGCAATTCTTTCAACATGAACTTCATTCAACTTTATGAAGTTTTTATTACATTAAAATAAAGGTTATTATAATAATATAAAATATAAAATATAAAATATTTAATACATATATTTACTTTTAAATATTATTATTGATATTAAATTATTTTTTAGCATACATTTAGCATGTTCTCTATCATCTGAAAAGAAAAATGTATTTGTGAAATGTATTTATGTGTATTTATACTATGTATAAAATATTATATATGATTGTAGCAAAATTGCAATAAAGTTTACTTTTAATGCATTACAGGGTTCCTACAGGGTTTGGAAAGTATGGAAATGTATAACATTTGATTCAAGTATTTTCCAGGTCTGGAAAAGTATGGAAAGAAAGCAGAGTATGGAAAAATATTTGTGTTTCCAGACTTTTGCCCCTATTTAGTTTTTTATCATAGAAAATTAAGAATTTAATGAAAATAAATTACACAAGAAGTGACATTTCATGGCAGCTGATTCTTTAGTGATTGTCCAATATCCACTTTTTGATTATGCAAAATGCAGGTTATAAGCATTTTGGGTTTTTAACTCACAATATTATTAGCACCATATTATATAGCCCCTAGGATCTTCACAAAAATAAAAAATATACAAACTTTTATTTGCACATACTGCCCTAACAAAAGCCAAATTTTAAACACTTTTTTTTTATAAACCCTTGAACGTCAGCCTATTTTGTGTTATGGTTTCTGTGCCGCCACAGAGGATGTGTTAAATAGGACATTAGGTCTTGATATTAGAGATAATAAGTTACATAAAACTAGACATTATTATTCGTAAGCATTCAAAAAATTCCCATGCACATGTGAATAGTTTCCCGAAGGCACAAAAATGTTTCTTGTGTGCATGTAAAAGTCTGTAATATATTTTAGGGACTGTATGTTGTCACGAGAAAAATCCATGAAAAAAACTGAACTATATTCCAAATATAGAGCTGAGAAAATGCTCTATGGACCATTTATGTTAAAGATTGTCTGAAAATCTAAAGTATGGAAAAGTCTGGAATTTTGAAATGGAAAATGGGTAGGAACCCTGACATCTCAGACTAACAATGAACTCTTGTGTTTTCAACATTAATTTGATTAAATATGTAGAATTAGCATTACAGATTAATAAATGCTGTAAAGCTATAATTGGTTGTGTAGCTCAATGCATTAACTAATGGGACATTTACCCATTTCGCATATCTACATTTATCCGGAAAAAAAAAAATCTTGAAAATGGTTTACATTATTAAAATGAATTTTCAGGAAGCAGTGACTTTTCCTGTAAATGTACAGACAACATCTTCCATATCCTGTTAAGAATGAAACTATGTCTTTTCTGTTTGCTCTTCTTTTCTCTCTTTCATGTGACAGTGTCTGTCTTGGGTAGAGGCCTAACACATCACTGATACTATGACAGAAACATAGTGAGAGTGCCAGAGGCTTGTGAATGGATCAGGAACAGCTGCAAACTCTCATCTCAGATGGGGAAACAGGTCATGTTTCTTATGTCATGCTGAAATCTTTTTTCCTCAGTCACCAAAATGCTTTTGTAATTGGCTATTGTATGAATTGTGCAAATTACTTGGTACTATGTTGTGGTAAGTATTTCAGTTACATAAGACGAAGTGTTGTTGTTATGCACTGTTAAGTTTACGTGTTAAATTCATTGTTCTGTAGTTCAATTTGAATGTATTTTGGAGGTATTTGCATGTCCTTTTCTCTGAATGTGTAAATGTTTAGGTTTTCCATTTATCTCTCACCCTGAGCATAGTATTACAGGCTATCAAATGTCACCCGGCGTGAGAAAGGTCTTTAAATATGAGAAATGAGCGCAAATATGCAATGGCGAAGAAGTGGAACCTTTACAGCGGTTCTAAAAATGTGACAGATGATGAATCAATTCTTTATTGTTACCTGTGAGAAATGTCATCCGCACAATCACAAGAGCAGACAGTGGAGTCATTATTGCCGGTGGCATGCAGACTTGGTGTTGTTCGGTGGTATTCCCCTCTCTGAACTAGACTGTCCAGTTTTGTCACCTAAACAGCCACTCCATACAAAAAACAATATTTGTTTAGATGAATAGATAATGTTACACTGAAATTCATGTTCAAGATGCTAACAAGGCTGGAAGATATAATGGTGCTTATAATGTCGTCAAATATTTGTTGAGGTTATTGAGATTATCTAAATACACAATATCGAAGAATACGTGAAATGGAAACCAGGTTAATATGTAGTTAAGCAAAGGAAGTCTAATGAAGCCTAAGTTGTTTTCATTCAAACACTGATGTTGGGTATTTCAATTCATCCCCAAGTGGGGTTCAAGTCTAGGCTTTGTGCAGGCCCGTCAAGATTTTGTACACCAGACTCAAAAAACAATCATCTCTCTTTGTTTATAAGAAAAACACTCCTCCTCAAACTGTTGCAGCAATGTCATAATTCATACGTCAATGTAATGGTCATTGAGAATCATCTTCACTGGAAATAGCAAAACCTGTTTATTAGGTGTCAACATACCTTTTGCAATAGTGTTCCGAGCCCACATGAATGTAAACTTACTAAGGCATGTTTTTATTGGTGCATAACAGTCACAGATGATGATCTCTGTCTGTTCCAGTAAATTAAAAAAAAGCAAAACAGACGCACATGACACGTTTAGTCTCAACACTGCCTGTCAACATCTTCCCAGTAACACCTGCAATTCCCAAAGTAGGTAAACAGGATGGAGAGTGATTCAAATGTCATGAGTCTAACAGCCCTGGTCTGACATTTGTCTTTTTTTTTTAAACAGGAAATATTTTCAAATATTATTTTGGGCTTAATTACATCACACAGAAATATTATATAAACACTATAAAACATCTGCAGTGTTCCTTTCGTGTTATCCACCTTATTTTTAAATGCGGAAGTATAAGCTGTTTTCTGGTAATGTGCCGTAGGAACATACGAGAAGAAGAATAAAAGGCAGTAAACACACCAGTTTGCAATATCAAGCAGCAAAACAAGCTGGAAGTACAAAAAACTATTTTGTACAGCTAAAAACAGCTGTAGAAGGCAGACACATTAAATGTACAAGTGACCACACCCACTCTTATTGGAAAAATAAGGTGGATATCTTACGACAAATTAAAGCCCCCTTGAAAGTTTTTTGGCTTTTAGTATGAATATGTTAGCTTTAAGGTTATCTGTAAGCTAGTGTGCTCCAAAACAATAACAAAATTCGCATTTAGAAGATATAAGCATTCAAAACGTAGTCTCTAACTTCCGCTAATATGAATCAATGATTTTAATGACATCACCCTGCACTTCAGCTTCTCATCAAACCTTCTGTCCTATCAAATGCTCTCTAGATTCTGAGGCGTCCCGACCCCTACACTATAAATAGATGCAGAGACTGCGGCTGAAACCGTCGATCATTTGTCCACAGTGCACATACAGTCTACTCTGGTCCAGAGACACGAGCCTTACGAAAATTAACCATGGTTTTATTACAAATAACCAAAAAACATAGATTACTATAGATAAACCATCGTAACCACAATGGTCTTGCTACACCAACCATAGCTTAATCATCCTTGGTTACTACACTTTTACTATAATAAAACCATGGTTCATTTTCGTAAGGGGTGTTTTTGTATTTACCGTCATTACTGAGTCGTTTATTACGTTCTACTGCAATTAGATGGGCGTCTTTGAGCTGGCAGTTTCAGCTGTTTAGAAACACATCTGGAGTCCCTGCGTTCTTGGACTTAAAGGGGTCATCGGATGCTAAGTTCACTTTTACATGTTGTTTGAACATTAATGTTCGTTGGCAGTGTATGTACAAATCAACCCTATAATGATAAAAATCCATGCAGTGGTTTTTAATTAATCTGTAAAAATAATATCCCCTTTTTCAAATCGAGCCATTCTCAGATGCCTGTGGTTGTGGCGTTACACCCACAGAGGCCACTCCCACAATAGTTGATTGACATGAGCGGTGTACCTCAGATCAGCTGTAACCGTCCACCCTCTTTTGTTTTGATGCAAGAGCAGGGATGTAAGTTAGATAAGAATATCTCAGATTGAGCAATTGAGGTGTTGTGTTGCTGGATGTAATAATGAACATAGTGGTCGTCATTTACTCCCGACATCTGAGCCGCTGAAGATGCAGTGGATTACATTTGTTTGTAAATGGAATGCGCCTCCCGATCTACAGAAATGCATCTATGTTCGCGCAAATCATTCATGATCCAGCTTCACTTACAGCAGAAGTGAGTATAAGTATTTTTTTATGAATCTTTGCGATCTCCTTTCCTAATAAAGTGCTAGTTTAGCAAGTTTAACGGCTAAACGCGGCTGAAGTAAACAGGCTGGTCTTTCCACAGAGAGAAGAGAGGGGCGGGGCGAGTAGAGCTCATTTGCATTTAAAGCAGCCTTGACCAGAATGAGATGATTTTTGCTGAGCTCATTCTGACAAGGTAAAAAGGGTGTTGTTTTACACAACCATTGAGAATTTTTAACCAAAGTATATTATAGACTTTTCATTAAGACCCTAAAGAATCATATCAACTTGTGGAAAATGGGCATCCGATGACCCCTTTAAGGCTGAGCTTAAGGGATAGTTCACCCAAAAATGAAAATTCTGTCATTAATTACTCACCCTCATGTCCTTCCACACCGCAACATTTTTGTTCTTCAGAACACAAATTAAGATATTTTTGATGAAATACGAGAGCTTTGTGACCCTTCAAGGCCCAGAAAGGTAGTAAGGATGTTGTTAAAATAGTCCATGTGACAGTGGTTCAACTGTAATTTTATGAAGCTACGAGAATACTTTTTGTGCGCAAAGAAAACAAAAATAATGACTGCATTCAACAATTTCTTCTCGTTATTTTTATTTTCTTTTCACACAAAAACTAAATTAAGGCTGATCCACTGATGTCACATGGACTATTTTATTGACGTCTTCACTACCCTTCTGGGCCTCAAGCGTGGTAGTTGTGTTGCTGTCTATGCAGGGTCAGAAAGCTCTCGGATTTAATCAAAGATATCTTTATTTGTGTTCCAAAGATGAACAAAAGTCTACGGGTTTGGAACGACATGAGGGTGAGTAATTAATGACAGAATTAGTTCTGCCATCATTTACACCCTCAGGAAGTTTTAGACCAGTGTGAGTATCTTTCTTCTGCTGAACATGAAACAAAATATTTTGAAGAACATGGATAACCAAACAGGTCCCTGTTAACATCCATAATATTTATTTCTACACTATGGAAATCAGACCAACAACTGTCTGGTTACCCACATCAAATCATTTTGCCTGTTGCTTAATTAAATCACACTAAACGTATTTAAATGTGTAACAGAACATTTTATTTGTCTGTTTATTTGTCTACATCATTTCACACAATATCAACATTTGTCCTCGAGGAAAGCAATGATCTCCTCTATACTGTAGGTTTGTACCAATGATAACTTAAAACACAGATGTTTCTTTTTTTTTTTTCCTGATGCAAAAAAACAAAAAAAACAACCCAAACTTAGAAAACATTGTACAAAGATGAGAAATTTTACAAAACTATACACATCGAATGTGCTTGATAAAATCTCATTGTACAATCTTAATGATTTTTTTTCTTTGTAAATATACTGACTTTCCATTATTATAACTCTTATTTGGATCAATCAAGCTTGTCTCAAAGGAAAACGGGTGCAAGTCATTTACGGGCAGAACATAAGGAGGAAGTAAATAATCACACCAAAAACAGAAAACCGAGAGGAACTTTCTGGCAGACAAGGTTCATTACTAAGGCAATCTCCTGCGAGTAAATTCAGTTGAAGCATTTTAATAAAAAGGATATATCGTTACAAGAATTAGAACGCAAGTTCCTTATAGGAAATTTGAGCGCTAGTAGGGACCACATGAGGAAAAGCTTTCCTCACATTAGTATTTCACTGCACGCCAAGACCATTTCACTGAAAAACATCATCCTTCTACCCTCAATGTATATATAATATACACATTTGACTAAATCTCAACACTTTCTAACATGTGAGCATTAAATAAATCAAATTAAAGCCAGTCAGCGCAAAAAAGAAACACCTTCCAGGTGAGATGAGAAACAACCCAATGATATGCATACATACAAACGAACAACTCCATCTTGGTGATCACATGACCACACTTAAATAATTGCATGCAACGCTTTTAACGCTTCGACAGCATTAGCAAAGCGGGTGCCGAGAGGAAGCGGGCTGCGCGCTGGTCTCCGAACAGCCGGACCCCACAGACCGGTTCCTTCTTAAAAGCACAATAAATACGGCTCTAAATCTCCCAGGTCAGCAGTTTGCTGCTAGTTAACAGAACGTCTGAATAAATAGAGTAACTAGGCTTGACGTGCCCTCGGGATGCATGGTGAACAAACATGGCATGACATCAACTGTTGGTGTGCTGGCACAGACACACAAAGTCAGGGAATTCATCCAATGCAAATGTATCAATGCAAATACATTAATTACTTTGTCAGGCCGTGTTATTTCTGCCACGCGGAAAAAACATGTTTGCATAGAAGCACTTACTTCACAACAGAAGAGAACTGTCAGAGCTAAAGGCTGGGTGTTTGTCACACACTTCGTTTTCTGATTGAAGAGGTAGTTTCACATTTCTCAAGGGATATGGAGTAAAGTTTACTTTACAGGACACCAGTGCCAATGTCTACTAAGCATAATAACATCAACGACAAGAAGAATAAAAGCAAGATGCTTTTGGTAAGTCTCTTAACTACAGACTCTGAGCTTTGCCCTCCTCAGTCCAATCTCACAGATTTTCTCTCTTGATAATGGAGCTTGGAACATGGGCAGGATGGACATGGAAGATTTAGTGGGTTGGGTTTGGGGGCGGGTACGGGCCTCCGTGTCTTGGAGCGAGGCTGGAGCTGAGGTCCTGCGCTGCAGAGAAGGAGGGAGAGGAGACTCCAGGCAGGATGGAGGAAGCAAGGCCTGAAGCTCGGCCAGTAGCACAGGGAAACGGGTTAGAGCTGGAAGCCTTCCATCGGTCCCTCGGGCTGCTGGAAAATGTACTGGCCCTGATTCTGATCCACCTGCGGAACGATGCTGGCGTCCTCCTCCTCCACGCCGAAGTAGTGCTCGATCAGGTCAAAGGCCTTCTGGTAGATCTCCTGGTTCTCGTGGCTCTGCAGAAACTCAATCTTATCCAAGCCTGTGTGGGAACATTGGTAAAATAATTATACAAACAAATGAACAATCAGCTGTGCAAACACTGTCTGCACGAATGAAAACAATATAATTCATATTATTAAAAAAACAAACACGTGCACAAAAAACATAGGCAAATCAAATAATTTTTTTATATTATTATTAACAAATGTGTTGATTTGCTGATGTATTTTGAGTTCTTTTTATTTAACAATAATAAAAATAAATGTTACTTATAATAATAATAATAATAATAAAACAAATATATAAATAAAAAATAAATGTTACTTATAATAATAATAATATATATATATATATAAAATTTGTTGATCTGCCAATATTTTATTTAATAATAATAATAAATGGTATCTCTAATAATGCTTAATAATAAAATAATATTAATAACGTTCTCTAAAAATAAATAAATAATAAATAAATAAATAATAAAATAACATTATAATTTGTTGATTGGCTTATATTTTTATGTTTTATTTAAAAATAAACGTTATCTCTAATAATAATAATAATAATAATAATAATAATAATAATAATAATAATAATAATAATAATATAAATCCATTGATCTGCCAATACTTTGTGTGTTTTTATTTAATAATAATAATAATAATAATAATAAATAATAATAAAAAAATGAAATGGTATCTCTAAAAAATAATAATAAAATAATAACATTATCTCTGTTTTTTAATAATAATAATAATAATAATAATAATAATAATAATAATAATAATAATAAAAACATTATCTCTAATAATAATAATAACAACATCTCTAATAATAATAATAATAATCATAATAATCATCATCATCATCATCATCAAACATTAGCTCTAATAATCATCAAACAATAATAATAATAATAATAATAATAATAATAATAATAATAATAACAACAACAATAAATATTGTTATCTCTAATAATAATAAAAAAAATGTTGATTTGCTGATTTTTTTTATTTTAATAATAATAAACAATGTATCTCTAATAATAATAATAATAAAATAATGTTATCTCTAATAATTTAAGAAATGTTATCTCTAATAATAACAATAATAATAATAATAATGAATGTTATGTCTAATAATATTATTTTAAAAATGGTAATAATAATAATAATAATAATAATAAATGTCATCTCTAATAATAATAATAAAAAGAATGATAATAATAATAATAATGTTATCTAATAATTTAAGAAATGTTATCTCTAATAAAATAATAACAGTATAAATTTGTTGATCTGCCAATATGTTGTATTTAATAATAATTATAATAATAATAAAACTAATAATAATAATACATTTGTTGATCTGCTATTTTTTGTTTTATTTAATAACAAATATATATGTTATCTCTAATAACAATAATGATAAAAATAATAATAAAGCCAACTCGGAATAATTGTGAAATTCAAATGAAAAATAAAACAGCTAAAAATAGATGATTCCCAATTAATTTTTAGTATATGTCCAATTGTTCGAGATTACTACATAAGGATTTTTAAATCATTCTCTAAAGATAGAATTAGTGACAAATGAGCAATTATGAACAAATTAAATACTTCAGAGCTGTCCATAACTAAAAATATGTATAATAACTACAATGCCCTTTCCAGACCTGGAAAAGTCAAAAAAGACATTAGCGTGAGGTGATACAAAGTACTGAGGCATGCCTACCGTAAGCCTCTTCAATGAGAGCACAGTAAGGATTGATGCCCGTTCCGTTCTGTTTGGACTCTTGTTCTCCCAGTCTGAGGATGTTCTCCAGGCCATTCAGAGCCACCTGCACAATTTTGGAGTCCATCACCGTCAGCAGGTCACACATGGGCTTTATGGTGTTGAGAGAAACCAAGTACCTGCATGTAAAGCACAATTACAACAACTTCTGTCTCACTAAACATCCACCTAAATAATACCCCAGAACACAGTTTTTCTCCTAGAATCTCATAGAATTTTTTTTTTTTTTTTGGGGGGGTTAATGGAATAAGGTATGATTAATAGTGCTCATTTTTTTTTGTCTTTTCATTATTTTTGATTATGACTATGAATGGGGCATTATGACTATGTGTTTACATGTTAAAATGACAGCCCTAGTATTTACATAACCATAGGACATGAATAAAACAAAAACAAAAAACATTAAAAAAACAAAAACAAAAAATAAACATCACTTCAAATATGGTCTGACTATTAGTGCCATCTACAGGCCAAAAATATGTCATGAGCTTTGATCCCACTCTGTGCTTTAATGACTGTTATTAGTCTAACCGAAATCCCTGTGTAAATGATCCTAAACTCTTCAAGTCTGTCTTAAGACAGATTATGGGCAAATGATAACCTAAGGCAGTATGCAGGTGGTTTTGCACGCATTGCATAAGATTCTCAGAAAATTTACGGTTACGCAATGAGTCCTCAATCAAAATAAATCCTTTTAAATTCTAGAATTAGCTAAAAGCCAAAGCAAAAAAAAAGCCCACAGTGCACCTAATCTGCTCTGGCGTGCCTCCCGAGGTGGCGTTGGTTATTGCCCACGCGGCCTCCTTCCTGGTGCGGAACTCCGCTTTCTGCAGTATCTCGATTAGCACTGGGAATATGTTGGCATCGATTACCGCCTGTAACAGAAAAAGCATCAAGTCATGCCTGTTCAGACACAACATATATGGTATGATAATCTTATAGTGCCTCAGTCATTCTAAAGTACCTGGATTTGCGCTCTGTTCCCAGCGGTGATATTGGAGACGGTCCAGCAGGCCTCTTTTTTGATGGATTCCTTCGGACTGCTGAGTAAATGGAGCAGGCAGGGTAGAGCGGAGCAGTTCAGAATCACCTGATGTATAACAGGGCACCACACCAGATCAGAAAAATCCACTTTTTTTTTTTTTTTAGAAAATTAGCACGTTATAAATCACATCTACAGTACCTGGGGTCTGAATATCGTCTCCTGTTACAATGTTCCCCACCGCTCTCAGTGCAGGGGACACCACCTTGTAATCACTGTGCCTGTGAATGAACAACACATCGATGTTATTCTGATGTAAGTCAGTGATAAAAGATACCACATGGTTCATCGCTTGCGTTAGAATGTCTGGTTCTCACATGAGCAACTCCACCAGCCTGCGGCATACGCCTGAGTCAATAACTGTCTGGATTTTGTCGTTGGGTCCATCAGACAGGTATGAAAGTGCCCAGCAGGCATCTGCAAGAACATCAGGATCACTGCTGAAGAGCAATCTGGAGAGCACGCTCAGACATGGTGACACCTGTGAAGAAACCACAGCTGTTTGATCATGTATCATGTTTACAAGGAAAAAAAAACATTGGTTTACACAAAGAAAGTGTTTGTGTGCATTACTGACATTTGATAACTATGTAATTGGAATGCGGTTTATCCAGAACTTGTTTGCAAACTCACCTTTGCAAAGTCCGGAGGCGGATTTTTTCCTCTGCACAGGTTGGATAGCGCCCACACTGCATTTCGGGTGGTAGTGAGCCGGTTTGATTTTGCAAGCAACCTGCAAAAACGAATGAAGAATAAAACTGATGTGCTATGTAATCAAACCACTAGATGGCAGTAATGACAGTGTTTTATATAACAGACACACTACAGCAGAAAAATGCTAAAGCATAGTGAAATATAAGCACACCACCTCAAGTCACAAAACACATACCAGCATGTCTGAGAGTGGGACACAGAAACTGTTTGTGACGTCAGAATGACGTGAGGAAGAGAGATTTATTCAGCGTCAGCTGTTCTTGTAAGGATAAGGCTCCTAATCATAAGATTTCTAACAACAAGATTTGAATTCCTCGAACACAATGAGATTTCATTATTTTGAACCCCTTTAAAATCGTTGTAATGAGAAAAGAACAGTACGTAGTTTTTTTTTTGGATTGGAACTTGATGCAAATTGACATAAAGGTTTGGCTGGGTAGCATAGCTATGACCTATGCCCATCTGGATCCTAAAACACATTTTCTCCACTGACAGCCATACAAAACAGCTGTGTATTCTGACTAATAGGAATGTAACTATAGCAAAACTGTCTTGATATTATCGAGGTCACATGACGATATAAAACAATAGGTCTTCTGGGTAAAAAGTGTAGTTTTTTAAAATACATCAAACTTCTTATTTTAAGTTTGTTAAAGTTGCGTTTTTGGGCCATTATGCTTTGGCACAGTCTCTGTCAAACGAACTAAAATCGAATCGACACGTTCGACGATCAGCTCGTGATGCGGTGTTTTCCACGCCTCAGAACGGCTCCGTTCACAATGAATGAATGCAGTGAACTTGTTGATTGCATGTACTGTGAGTTTAGTGTGCGTTTGGGAACGCAACAACCACCAGTTGTGCTTTATTTTCACGGCAGATGATTATAGAATTTGTAACGAGATGCATTTTTGTAAGCCCGTTTTCACTGAAGCTGGAGTTTTCCATTAAAATAAAAGCTCTACTGTCATTTCTGTCAAAATAAAAGCTTAAAAGTGCAGTATGAATTGCTGACAGCTAGTGGTTTAAATGGGTAACATTACTGGAGTCCAAATTTTAATATCTCTTTCAAGTGTGGAAATTAGGAAAGAAGTATTGTAATTGTCCTACTGTAGTGTCAAGCAAAAATAATATACCTATGAAATATTCATTTTCATTTATTTTGCACTGCAATTGTTTTACAATATATGCCTATTACTGTTATTATTATTATTATTATTATTATTATTATTATAATATTCTAGTTTGTTTGGCTTTCTAAAACACTCGTGTGAATGTAAAGAAAAAAAAAAAGAGGGTTGAGTCCCCTTTAAAGTTCAGGTAAGTCCATTCTTTTTCAATTTTTCCAATTCCCCACAATGTTATTGTATTGTGAGATTTTACAAATATTCTTTTGCAAGCAAAATACAGTATAAACTACCGTTTAAAATTCTGGGGTCAGTAATATCATTATGCCAGGAAGCATTAAATCTATCAGAGTAATGACATGATTCAGACACAGTTTCTATTTAAAATACCAACTATGTTCACATTTACACAAAAATATTAAGCATCAACCATTTTCAATATTGATTAAGAATACTGCCTATTAAGAAATGTGTCTTAAAGGGTTAGTTCACCCAAAAACAAAAATTCTGTCATTAATTACTCTCATGTCATTCCAAACCTGCAAGACCTTCGTTTATCTTAGGAATTGGAACACAAAGATATTAAGATTTTTGATGTAATCCGAGAGGTTTGTGACCCTGCATAGACAGCAACACAATGTTTAAGGTCCAGAAAGGTAGTAAGAACATTGTTATAATGGTCCATGTGACATCAGTGGTTCAACCTTAATTTAATGAAACTGTAATAATACTTCTTGTATGCCAAGAAAACAAAAATAATGACTAATTTCTTCTCTTATTTTTGTTTTCTTTGTGCACAAAAAGTCTTGAAGTTACGGTTGAACCACTAATGTCACATGGACTATTTTAACAATGTCCTTACTACCTTTTTGGGCCTTGAATGTGGTAGTTGCATTACTGTCTACGCAGGATCAACAAGCTTACAGATTTCATCAAAAATATCTTAGGTAACACTTTATTTTGATAGTCCACTTTAGACATTCTACTAACAGGAAGTAACTGTGCAACTGCATGTCAACTAGTCATTAGAGTATTAGTAGACTGTCTGCTTAATATCTTCTAACACTCTTCTAAATTTGCAAGTACATGTCAACTTATTCTACTAACCCTAAACCTAACCTAACAGTCCGCTCTGAGAGTTAGTAGACATGTAGTTGCAAATTAATCAGAATTAGTTGACATGTAGTTGAAAAGTTACTTATAGTTAATAGAATGTCTAAAGTGGACTATCAAAATAAAGTGCAACCATATCTTAATTTGTGTTCTGAAAATGAACA